>NW_028174265.1:2500-17500 GCF_963971535.1 Notolepis coatsorum
CACATACAGTACACAGACATACACATGCACACACACGCACACACACACACACACACACACACACACACACACACACACATACAGTACACAGACATACACATGCACACACATGCACACACACACACACACACACACACACACACACCACACACACACACACACACCACATACATACAAGAGTACCGATAGACATGACAGTGTGCACACACACATACTTACATAGACACGCAGGCTCGCACACACTATACCATCCATACGTCCCCTCCTTGCCAATCCCTGACCCCAACCTTAAAGTGCTGAAGCGCTCAAAGCCAAGCACACACCACAGCCATGTGCATGCGTCATTGGTCCGCCCTCAGCCCCCCTCCCTTTTCCAACCAACTGCTGGCATTGCTCCTGCCAGTCACCATGGTACCCCCGAGTCCTCCCCACCCCCCCCCCCCCCCCCTCCCCTCCACCCCAGGGGGCACTGTGTAGCTCCAGGACTCACAGGCTGAGTAATATTATGTCATGGATTTAATTCACTCTAATCCTTTAGCCCTATATTTGTACCCTTTACACACCCCTGTGTGTGCATGTGTGTGTGTGTGTTTGTGTGTGTGTGTGTGTGTGTGTGTGTGTGTGTGTGTGTGTGTGTGTGTGTGTGTGTGTGTGTGTGTTATTTTATTTGTAGCTTTGTACTCATCTGTTAATGTGTATTTGGTGTGTGTGCACAGTGGGTGGCTGCGGGGTTAAAAATCATCTGCGGGGAATCCGTGTCTATAAATAGCTCTGACATGTGTGATCCATGATCATAGCCTGATCCTAATATATCTTAGGAGGGAGGGAGAGAGGGAGAGAGAAGATACTGTAGATAAAGAGAGAGATGACAGAGGGTTGGAGAAAAAAAGGAAGAGAGAGAGAAAGAGAGAGAGAGGAGGGAGGGATGGATGGATGGAGAAAGAGAGAAAGGAGGGGGGGGTGGCGAGAGAGAGAGAGAGAGAGAGAGAGAGAGAGAGAGAGAGAGAGAGAGAGAGAGATAGGGGGGTGGATAAATGGAGAAAGAGATGAAAGAGAGAAGAGGGAGAAAAGGAAGGTGGGTTGGAAGAGTGGAGTAAGGGAAGGGATAGAGGTGTGTGTGTTATTCTATATTATTGAAATCTTTTAAATAGATACTATATATCTCTCTGATGGGTCACACTTGATTGGAGCCTTCTCAGTGGAACCATTGGTCCATTGTGGAATATTCTGAACAGCTAACATAATTTGGAATGTATAGTCAGTCAAAATAATTCACGTTTTATTGCCTACATTGCCTGAAGGTGCGCAACCTCTACTGTATTCAACTGTGCTCACGCACACTCTACACCACGCTCACGCACACTCTACACCACGCTCACACGTACTTACAATGACGTTTAAAAACCATACCATTTTGAAACATAAAACAGCCATGTGTTGTTCTCTTTTGTAAACAAAAGAGTTCAGACCACGCTAAATACATGTAAATAATGTAAGCCCACATTCCATCTGTTAGATTGTGTTTTATATATGAATGTGTGTGATATGTTACAGGGATCGGTGTGTGTGTGTGTGTGCGTGTGTGTGTGTGTGTGTGTGTGTGTGTGTGTGTGTGTGTGTGTGTGTGTGTGTGTGTGTGTGTGTGCGTGTGTGTGTGTGTGTGTGTGTGTGTGTGTGTGTGTGTGTGTGTGTGTGTGTGTGTGTGTGTGTGTGTGTGTGTGTGTGTGTTGTACTGGGTAGGTGATCTAGTTTATGTAATGTCATCTCCACCGTGTTGTCTAAACACTGTTCCCTTATGAACTGGCATCGCTGTTAGACCAGCTAATTGCCTCGTTGCTGCCTGACCCCCTGCTATGTGCCTATGCACTGAGCTCTGTGAACACGGCCATGCACTAGGGTTTGTTTGCTATCAACATGCCGTATCTAATCAGTCAACCCTGGCATTACAGCAGTGGGAGAGTGCCACTGTTTACATGGATTTTGTTTTCCTGGAGTTGCCTCCTCCACATATGCTGTGTTGCACGCAGGAACATTTTTATTGTTCCTGTAAGTCCTCCCAAGCTCTGTTTTGCTAATACGCTAGGGTAGCATGGTGTGCATGCCCTTAGCCAAACAAGCCTTTAGCTTTTTAGCACTCTCTCAAACGGGAGCATGTCTATGTTCCCCGGGTCCTATGTTCCCCGATTGATTGATTGATTGAACATTTTATACCACCAGCCCTGATTCCAAACTCTAACCTTAACCAACTTCGAAAGAGGGCCTAAGCTTAACCAATTCGAAACAAGGCGGACATTAATCATTAATAAAATAATAAAATGTTATAATATTTTCAATCAATTAATCAATCAATCGGGGAACATAGGACCCGGGGAAAATAGGACCCGGGTAACATAGGACCCGGGGAACATAGGTATGATCCCTCTCAAACAGTGTTTATCTCAGTATGCCTGTCTCTAAAGAAAGCCTTTAGCTTGTTAGCACTCTCTCAAATGGTGTTTATCTCAGTATGCCTGTCTCTAAAGAAAGCCTTTAGCTTGTTAGCACTCTCTCAAATGGTGTTTATCTCAGTATGCCTGTCTCTAAAGAAAGCCTTTAGCTTGTTAGCACTCTCTCAAATGGTGTTTATCTCAGTATGCCTGTCTCTAAAGAAAGCCTTTATGGAAGTCTGAAGTCGGACGTTTTCCTTTTCCAAAAGATGCTTATCCACTTAGTGCTGTTTTATCATAAATCGATCAATACAGACCGTATTAATTAATGTTGATTGATTGATTGATTGATTGATTGATTGAAAACTTTATTAACAGATTGCAGAATGGGTACAATCAGGGCACGAAATAAACGTTTTGACTCACCGGCCAGTGGCGGGTAGATGGGAAATTCTACCCGCCAAGTAGAATGAATGATCTGGGACGATTTTGAAAATTTGTAATCGATAAAAAAAATAACACCACACGCCTTTTATTTTACAAAAACTGATGTTTGGTGAAAGTAAGATTTGCACTTTATTAATCCCAATAGGGCAATTCATTCTTGTTTGATGATCAAGAGGCACGTTTTATTTGTTTTAAAGGGGAACTATCTTATAAATGGCCTTTTTGAGTGTTTAGCATTGTTTCCTAGCTATGTGAACTTATATTAATATGATCTATGTCTCAAAATTCTCATATTGGCGCATTCTTCCAATTCTCCTCTCACAATATTCACCCTCACTGAACTGAGTCGTTTGAAAATGTGCCTATATGTGATGTCAGAGAGACTCTGCTGCATGTTAATGTGGCTCCTCAGGCACCAGCACCTGCACCCCAGTCCACATCAGCTCAAAACGGCTCGAGATCTTGAGGTAGAAAAATGCTGTTTTTAAGGACTTGATTAGAAATACAAAACAATGAATAAAAAAATATATATATTACAGAGGTGTTCCATAGACTCACAGGAATTGTGTAAAAGTGCCCAAATAGTGAAAGAAATAGTAAAATAGTTCCCCTTTAAGTGAAATTTGGTGAAAAAGCAATTATTGCACTATTAATCCCAATAGGGACATTAATCTTTGTTCGATCAAGAGTAACCTTTTATATATATATATATATTATTATTAAAAAAAAATTAAGTGAAGATTGGTGAAAGTTAGGTTTGCACTTCAATCCCAATAGGGAAATTCATCTTGGTTTGTAGGGTTGGGCATCGTTTGGATTTGAACGATTCTGGTTCCGATTCCGATTCTCCATTTCGATTCCTGTTCTAAACGATTCTCGCTTCCGATTCTTTGAGGTGCAGGTCAAAACAGGTCACAGTTTATTTAGCAGGAGATTATTATTATTTTTTTTATCTTAAAATTTGTTCATACTATTCACATTGTCAGTTGACTTGATACAGTTTAATTTGGTTGCTGTACTGTAACGAGGGTATTAATTAACAAAGACATTTTTATTTATTTATTTTTTAAGAATCGAAATTAAGAATCGAAATGCAAATATGTTACTTCCGGTTCCAGAACCGGAAGTTAGGAACCGGTTCCTATTAGAACCGGTTCTCGGTGCCCAACCCTATTGGTTTGATCTTTTTTTTTGTCAAATAAAAACAAAGGTTATTTGAATGATTTCCTAGGCGTTTCTAGTTTTCAAGAGAAAAAAATCGATTAAAATCGGAAATCGGATTTAAAAAAAAATAATCTGAGATTTTATTTTTAGGCCATATCGCCCAGCCCTACCGCCAAGCATATTTCTTACCGGCCAAAAAAACAACGCATTTTTGTGTCACATATATAAAAATTTTGTTCAGTACATTTCAAGTAGATAAGCTATTACGTTGAAGAATACACACTTAAAGAGGCCAGAGTTAAATGTGTACTCTCTCTCTCTCTCTCTCTCTCTCTCTCTCTCTCTTTCTGAAGTCTAAACTTCACAACACACAATCTAAAACCCCTCCCTACCTCCCTCTCCCAAACCGTTCCTACAACAGATTTTTTTTTGGGTAGACAGGGTGGGGGAAACTGTACAACTGTACAAGCAAAACTGTACATTGGAATATCGACAAAACCTTACTTGGTCCCAAGAAGAGGGTCTCGTGTATTATTGGGTTAGGACATTTACTGTACATTTACAGGGGCCAGTTTCCAATTGCAGTCTCCCGTAGGTGCTCTTTGAGAGTGGTTTTGAAAGTGGGTAGTGATTCACATTCCTTTACAGCTTTTGGTAGGGCGTTCCACATTGATGTGGCATAATTGCGAAACGTGTTTAGTCCCTTGTTTGAGACGAATCTGGGTTTAACATGATTTGTGGAGCTCCCTCTCGTGTTGTGGTCGTGGTATTCACTGACATTTGGGAAGTATTTTGACATGTACATGGGTACCTTAGTCGTGTAGTTTATCTTGTAGACCAGGCCCATTGCAAGTTGCTGTACTCTGTCGTCTACTCTAAAGGCACTCCCATAGTCCAGCAGACTGTACACAGAGCAGACTCCGCGGATGTCCGCGCGGACTCTTGAGCTTTGATCTCAGCGGACAGCAGACCCACAGGTGCGACGCTCCTATTTTCTGAGGCGCGGACATCCGCGCCGCTGACTTGGTGTCACACAAAACGCTGCTCGGCGTTTTGGTTGACATCGAACTGCATTAAATGTGACACTGCGCGAGCGATTGGTGGCGCGAGGAGAGAGATGAGCCCGTGAAGCTCTCTCTCTCTCTCTCTCTCTCTCTATCTCTCTCTCTATCTCTCTCTCGCTCTCTCTCTCTCTCTCTCTCTCTCGCGCTCTCCCGCTGATAATGTTCCCTCTGATCTGCAGTAGAACAGACAGAATTGTGGGAAATGTAGTAAAACTGGTGCGAGAAATGTAGGAAATAGACCGCGGACGTCCGCTGAGATCTGCTCGACTATGAAAGCTCAAAGAGCCGCGCGGACATCCGCGGAGTCTGCTCTGTGTACAGTCTGCTGGACTATGGGAGCGCCTTAAGCCATCCTAGGTAGTCAAAGTGGGCAGGGGTGAGGTGGGTTCTAGGAGTAAGGTCAAGTAGTAGTCTGACCAGTTTGTTTTGGGATGTTTGTAATCTTGTTTTAGCGCCTTTGAGGTGCTTTGGTACCATGAGGTGCAAGCACAGTCGTATAGTACCCTTGAATGAGTGCTCCTGCTCCTCCTGTTGTGTTTCTTTTTCAAATGTAGCAAAGAGTAAAGACCCTAACCCCATCAAAACAGCAGTCAAAGTGTATATTTTTAGCACTACGTTTGTTTACAGATGTTTTTAAAATGTTCCGAAAATTAGAATTGATCGGAATAATGGGAATTCTATCTCTTTTATCGTAAAAATGCGAGGAAATGACTAAATCCAGATTTAACACTGCAAATCAGAAGAACCTCAATGTTAGGATGGTGTTACTGCCAAAGATGCAAATATCTTTTTTTATTTAAGAACATGCAAATTGGCCTTGTAGAAGTGGAGCAATCTTCCATTTACTTGGGCATGTACTTGCAGGCGGATTTTCTGAAAATAGGGCTACAGCTTAACAGGTTATACACAATGCATGACCTGAAACCTTTTGTAAATGTGAGGTCATCTGTCAATGATAATAATAATAATAATAATAATAATAATAATAATAATAATAATAATAATAATAATAATAATAATAATAATAATAATAATAATAATAATAATAATAATAATAATAATAATAATAATAATAATAATAATAATAATAATAATAATAACCCTTTATCTGCCAGGGATTATTCTGATTTTATACCCCTCTCTGCCACCACTGTAAGTCTATGGAGATGTTCCCCTTTTTTGCAGGGCTATAACTTTTTAAATTGTATTGCTAAATTGACATTACTATGGCCCATTCAACGTCAAGTATCTATCGTTTAGGATGTAGCAACGTTCTACTTTTTCATTCACATATTCATACTAAAATACGGTCTAAAGTATAAATATGTTTTTATCGTTTTCTGCAGCATTCTGCAGAACGTGATTTATAGCCCTAAATACATATATTACATCATCAAATGTAGTTTGATACCGATTGACGTCATATTAAAACTTTCAATTGTGCAAGGTCCTAAGCGTCATGCCTCATCATCTGCTGGTGACCGGAGGGGGGGGGGGGGGGGGGGGGGGGGGGTTATAAGTCCGTGGCCGACGTTAAATCATTTATGTAGTATGGGCGATACATAGATTACAGCAGTTTATATGGATCATAATATTCAAACACAGTAAAAATTACCGCAGCTTCCTCTGACCGTTGGGTGGTCAGCGTGGAGCAGAAAGTTCGCGATTATGGGATGTTGATATATGCGATCAATTTTCAGGTTGTATAATAATTAGGGCTGTCAGTTTATCGCGTTAATTAGATTAATTAATTACACAGCAAATTATAGCGTTATGAAAATTAACTCAAAATTAATTACAAAAAAAAAAAATATATATACTTTTTTTTTGGTATCTCATTCATTCCATAAGAATGTAGAATACACATTTACAGACTTATTTTTAATGTGGTCCATTTGCATGTTCTTGGTATCTGATTCTAGGGACATCTATGAATCCCAGGGAATGTATTCCCAGTGTCAGAAATACTGTGGGCTAGATCCACAAAGAATGGATTGCACGGTGCAAGTTGCACCCTTACTTACAATTCATTATGAAAATGGGGGACCCTGATGTAAACAAGACGAAAGTCTTTCTCTGGTCTGCATCCCCTTAACAATTGTGTGTATTGAGCCGTACTGTATTGTACCCATTCTGCAATCTGTTAATAACATTTTCATTCAATCAATCAATCTGCACAGAACATTTCAATTGTAATGAACCAAATGAGAATATCAATACATCTTTTTGTATCTTTGACTGTGAATAACACCATGCTCAAATTGACCAGACCTGACAAATCTAAGCAAATTAATAGATGGAAGATGATTAAACAGAAGGTTTTGTAGATACAGTACTGAATTCTGCCATCTGGACACATGCAATTTGAAATATGATTATAGAATATAGAATATCAGGCATAAAATGGTTATGCAATTAAAATGTGATCAATTAGATTAATTAATTACAAATCCTGTAATTAATTAGATTAATTTTTTTAATCGCCTGACAGCACTAATAATAATATATACGTCCAAATCATGTTGTTTATCGAGTTATTTGCAACGATCGATGTCCAGTGTATCAAGATGGAGTCCCGCTAACGATAGCGAGTGCCCGGACGAAATATGGGCGAGCACCACTTCCGGCGCGTCACTTCCTGTTTGGGGCGATCCGCCGATCGGCCACCAGATGGCGCTCTTGAACTGTTGGAGAGTTGAAAGGAGATCAACAGGAGATCTCAAGACTCCGTGGGTAAAATATGATTGCCATCACAGATTTTTGAAATATTGATCTCAAAGACACCTTACGGCGTCATTGGCAGATTACGCATGGCGGAGAATGACGTGGGAAACACGTCATTGGCGAATAAAGGGATAATAGTAATAATAATAACAAAGAAAAATACATTTTAAAATGCCATAAAACATAAGAGAGATAAAAAGACGAGGAAAAAAAATAAATAAGGAAATTCTTTTTACAGTACTGAATTCTCCCATCCAGACCAATGCAATTTGAAATATTATTATAGAATATAGAATAGCAGGCTTATAAATTATGGGGTCTCTGTCCCATAAAATGACATATAACGTCTACCTCTATCGGGCCGGTGCTCAGCTCCAATCTATCACGGGCCAACATGATCTTTTCCCCCTCCGGAGGCCGCTCGGTCGGGAGGCTCTTTAGGCTAACAGAGTCTAGTCCCTTTTTCGGAGTCTACTCTAACGGTTACTCGGTTAGAGACGAGCGCTTCTGTGAAAGGTCCCCCTTCTTTTCCTTTCCCTTCCCTCATCCAATCCCTGCTGAGCGTGCGGCTCCATGTGCATCCTCCCCAATCCGCCTGCATCAGGCCATTGCGTCGTTGCTAATAAACTATCGAATTAGAGGGAAATCCGCTAAACATATCCTGTGTCATTGTAAGGGTTGAACTGGTGGAAGGACTTATGCTGGATGCCGAGAGATAACGCATGTGTTCTCGCAACCCACACCTCCACACCTCCCCTCTGCAGTAAATATTACACCTAAACATACCCCTCACCCCCAGCCCAGCTTGCCAGTGTCGTTTCTTGTATGTTACATTTAGGGCTGTCATTTTATCGCGTTAATTAGATAAATTAATTACACAACAAATTATCACGGTATGAAAATGTACTAAAAATTTATTAAAATTATTATTATTTTTGTATATCTCATTAATTCCATAAGCACGTAGAATAAACATTTACAGATTTTTTTTTAAATGGTCCATTTGCATGTTCTTAGTATCTGATTCTAGGGACATCTATGGATCTCAGGGAATGTATTCACAGTGTCAGAAATACTGCGTCTGTTACTAGGCTTGAGTAAATTGTAATGAACCAAATGAGAATATCAATTAAATTAAAATTTTATTTTATTTTATCTTTCACTGTGAATAACACCATGCTAAAATGTACCAGACCTGAAAAATCTAAGCAAATGAATAAATGGAAGATGATTAAACAGAAGGTTTTGTAGATACAGTACTGAATTCTGCCATCCGGACACATGCAATTTGAAATATGATTATAGAATATAGAATAGCAGGCCTAAAATGGTTATGCGATTAAAATACGATTAATTAGATTAATTAATTACAAATCCTGTAATTAATTAGATTTGTTTTACCTGACAGCACTATATACATTGTAATGTAATGCAACTGTTCCATTGGAAAGGGGGGATTTGGCCCGATCCATAGATGTATGGCTTGACCATAATAAGGTCATTTATAGGCCTGATATTCTATATTCATATTTCAAATTCAAATTCAAATTGTGTCTGGATGTCAAAATTCAGTACTGTATCTACAAAAAAAAACTGTCAATAATCTGCCCTTTATTAATTTGCGTAGATTTCTTGTACATTTGATCTCAAGAAGATGCTGAATTTTTCATGTCTGGTCAATGTTAGCATGGTGTTATTCACTGTCAAAGATGGAAAAATAAATAAATAATAATAATTTATATTCTCCTTTGGTTCATTACAATTTACTCAAGCATAGTAACATACACAATATTTCTGACACTAGGAATACATTCCCTGAGGTCCATAGATGTCCCCAGATACCAATAACATGTAAATGGCCTTGTATAAGTGGAGCAATCTCCCATTTACTTGGGTATGTACTTTTAGGTGAATTTTCAGAAAATAGGGCTAGGGCTTAAGAGGTTAATTGTCTGTCCATTAATGTCGCACCAAACGAC
This sequence comes from Notolepis coatsorum, assembly GCF_963971535.1. Lineage (NCBI taxonomy): Eukaryota > Metazoa > Chordata > Actinopteri > Aulopiformes > Paralepididae > Notolepis > Notolepis coatsorum. The sequence goes on from NW_028174265.1 coordinate 12,305, forward strand.
CAAATCAAATTATTTGTATGTGTAAACTACTTGGCAATAAAGACATTTCTGATTCTGATTCTGTGCATGCGGTAGCTAGCGGTTACCTCGTGGTTTAGCCCCTGAGTGGCTGGGCCTTATTTAGCAGTGATTACACCACCTTTCTATGTGTTGCTGGTTCTCCCTCGCCTCTCTGTTGGAGGATGAGTGGCTGTAATTGGGTATTCATTCTCCCCAGCCCTGGCCATGCAGTCAGCCAGCCATTGATCGCTGTTCTCCTCCTCTATGCTCAGTCAGTGTTAATGGGATGAATTTGGATGGCCGGCACACGCATGCACGCGCACGCACACACACACACACACACACACACACACACACACACACACACACACACACACACACACACACACACACACACACACACACACACACACACACACACACACACACACACACACACACACACACACACACACACACACACACACACACACACACACACACACACACACACACACGTCTCACACACATGTCTCTATCTCTCTCTTTCTCTTCTCTCACACACGCACACATGCACGCACACACACACACACACATGTGTGTGTGTGTGTGTGTGTGTGTGTGTGTGTGTGTGTGTGTGTGTGTGCGTGTGCTTTCATGTGGACAAGTACATTTGTATGTATTTGTGTATAGATTCAGGTATGGTATCATGCAGACATTTCAAACATTTGCTACTTTCCAGGAACTTTTTAGCATCGGTACATAGACTGAACACCCCACTTCTATTTTCCCCTGATTTCTACTTTAACCCTTTCACTACCACACTACAAAGGGTTAACCTTTTATAGTGTGGTAGTGAAAGGGTTAAATACAGATGAGGCAGGTTACATATTGCTTGCCAAAAAGAAGCCAAGGTTTGGGCAATAATGCAATAGTATTGTTTAACATAATCGCATCAGGATTGTATCGTGATCAACACAATTCTACTGTAAATGAATGATAACAACAAGAACATATTAACCCTCAATTTCTTCTCAAAATGACATCTTCAATATGTGAGGCTGTATGTTATTTGAATTTTGCTTTGATATCACACAACAGCGATGAAGTGCGATGAACAGCAATTGGATTATTTATCTTGTGATTTTGTATACGTCCGCAGATATGAGTTTCTTCCATGCCGCGCTATATGGTAATTGAGCTTGTGGTGAGAGCGAGGCTTCTTCCACCCGGCTGCAGCCTGCAGCGTGTCCTATGTATTCCAGCGGGACTCCTGACAGCCCACATGTAGAAGATAAAGGGCAAGTTGCTTCAACTACCTGTAGGCACCATGTCTCAGCTGGAGAGAAGAATCCACTTACTGCTTCAACTACCTGTAGGCACCAGGCACGTGCACACATAGAGGCCAAGGGGTGCCTGAGCACCTGCCTTTTTGAGCCTCATCAAAAAAGTGCCCTTTTTGAAAAAGAAAATATTTTTTATTTAATTTTTAATTTTAATTTTTTTACCGTTACGCATATAGACTGCCCTTCCAACTGAAAAATGTCAGGATAGAATCAAAATATTAGGTAAAGAGAGAGATGCCCCATATTCCATAGCAGTTTGCACGGCCTCCTCAGCGTGCCTCTCCGCGGACCTATATATTTTATGCATAGCGTGGGTGGTGATGATGATGATGATAGAAACCGTTGTGGCGCATACAGTTGAATGCTGGTATTACTCTCATTGAGGGACACGAAGAAGTCAAGTCCGATGGGATTTGGGAATCTCAAATACAAATCGGGATTGGAATAAAAAATGCATTTATATTAAACAATACAGAATATACAGCATAGCACTTCTTGTGGTCTGTAGGGTAAGCACTTATTCCCTCCCCCCTGAACATTTATGGAGATGTATGGGCCTTTTAAGTCAGTGATAAAAGTGTCTTTCAAGGATAAGTGAGTTCCTGCACTGATTATTATAGTTCAATATTCAATATTTGATCACCAAAACCCCCCAAAAAGCATAAAAAGGGGGCCCCCTGCCTGAAAAGGGCCCTTAAAAATCGAGCTTGCGCGCGCTCGGTTAATATATGCACACAAGTGTAGTGCCCTTTTCAGCCCTTGAGCACCTGCCCCTCTAAAGTCCTGTGCACGTCCCTGGTCAGTGGCATTGTTCATCAAATAGTGTTGAACTTGAGTGTTACACCCTGAGTGCATAGTATAATAGACATATTAGCATGGTAGGTAGTAGTATACGGATAGTAACATAGTACATAGTAGTAAGGTCCTAGTAAAAGACAGTTATTTATATATATATATATTATATTGTAGAAATCGTCAGAATAGAGAAACGCACAATTTCTATCAGTTGACAACACAAAGCCGTGTGTCATTTATTTCGCAGTAGCACAAGTGACAGCTGTCAGAACTATGCCGGGCTAGCTTCTGACAGCTCGTAGTAATCAAACATTTACCAATGAAACCCCACACAGGGCGTCTCCTCTCAGCCCAACCCAAAACCAACCTCCTTAAAGTGACAGTGCCCCATCAACACATCAAAACAATACCATGGGGAATTATGTCTCTATAGAACCCACTACAATATAAATATTATATTTATTAAGAAGGTTATTTATTTATTTGCATCTCAGATATTGATTGAAGAGGTGTGTTTCTATATGGGTGACATGTCCCCATACACAGGGCATACGAGGGCATTCGCATGCAGTCACCAGCTCTCCACCCAATCCAATGCCTATATGGGAGATTTCCCACGACCTGTTAAGACGGCACTCTTACATTAAGACAGCACTCTCTTACGCCACCATCACCAAAACACCAAAAGAGCATCAAATCACTGACCTCTAGGACCATCATTCAGGTCATAGTACCAGTTAGATTAGATTACATTGAAATGTATTGTCATCATACAGCATAAGTACATTACAATGAAAATAAGGGTGGCATCCAACCCGAGTGCAAATGTAACAGTAAAGTTCAATAGTAATATTAATATAGTGATTAAGCTGGGTATACGATATTTGTTCTACTGAGTATAATGCTAATCACATGTATGTACAGAGTTGTAATATATTTAAATTTTTCAAAAATGTTCTTATGTACCCCAGTTGCTATTGCATGCACATATTTGTGTTTTATAACACGTATACAGGGGCGTAGCTGCAGATTCTGGGCCCCATGAAAGAAAGTATTAGTGGGCCCACCAATAAATGCGAGCATGCGTATTATGAAAACTCATTTTATATCTTTTACCTATACATTCGGATCAGCAGTTCAGCACCTGCACTGTTGGTGGGTGAGCCTAGTAAAGGATGTCGCATTGCGTTCATCTTCAATGAATGGACCAATGCAATAGTCTACCAAAGAACCTTGAGTCGCACTAGGCTGGGAACAACCCTGGGTCAAGTGATAGTAAACTGGACTGGACGAACAACATCGAGGCCCTACAGCAGGGAGGGGCAACTGGCGGCCCGCGGGCCGCATGCGGCCCTCACCGACGTTCCATGCGGCCCCAGGCCAATATATAAAAAAAAAAAAAAAAAAAAAAAAATTATAATTATAATTATAATTATCATTTTTTTTTTTTTTATAAGAAGAGTCGGCAGTCGACTATGGCTCCTTTCGATCGATTAGTCGACTATTTGACTAATAGGGGTCAGCCCTAGTGTGGACATATTCAACGCTGTTGAAAGTGCCGCAGCAATATGGGGGTTTTGATAAACTGTCGGCTGTTGTTACCGATGGAGCACCGGCAATGAAAGGAAAACGCACAGGATTCGCCGGGCTTCTAAGGCAGAGTGGCGTTGAGTGTCCAATGCTGCACTGCATTATACATCAGGTAAGTTCGCTAACATAATTTCCATCTATTGTGGGTCACTAATAATGACCAATGCGTGTCGAGTGTAGTCAAATTATATGCGAGAGTATCTGATATAGGAGGCTCTCTGTGCCAAGAAGCTTGACTACAGCCATGTTATGGATTTGGTTACCAAGATTACCAATCTAATTCGTGGAGGCAACAGGTCACTAAATCATAGAAAGTTTGTCTCCTTTTTGGAAGAGATGGACACTGATTATGGCGACTTGCAGCTACACACAGAAATCCGATGGCTGAGCCATGGGAAGTGCTTGGAGAGGTTTTTTGCGCTGCGTAAAGAAATCCCCACATTCTTGGATGAGCAACTGACGAGCGACACAAGCGCATACTGCACTAAACTCAGAGATACAGCATTTCTCTGTGACATGGCCTTCCTCACGGATATCACTTCGCACCTTAAACTGCAGCTTGAACTGTGCGAGCTACAGTCAGATCCTTTTTTTCAAGCAAAGAGAAATGAGAGGGGAATTTCGTTTTGGAAACTGCTACCTGAGCCCCGCTTCCCACTCCTCAGGGACTTTGCCCTCTCTATGGCCAGTATGTTTGGGAGCACATACTATGTGAGAGCAATTTCTCAAACATGAAGTACATCAAGTCAAAAGAGAGAAACAGGCTGTCAGATGAAACATTATTTCATCTGATGCAGATCGCATGCACAAACATTGAAGTTAACATTCCTGCTATTGTGCGCCAACAAGAGAGACAACAAGTGTCTCATTAAAGACAGGGGGGGAGATGATGAAGAGGTGTAGAGGGGGGGAAGGAGATGATGAAGAGGTGTAGAGAGGGGACCATTATTATTATTATTATTATTATTATTATTATTATTATTATTATTATTATTATTATTATTATTATTATTATTATTATTATTATTATTATTATTATTATTATTATTATTATTATTATTATTATTATTATTATTATTATTATTATTATTATTATTATTATAACCATTATTGACCCACTGTGGGGCGAGGGTGAATGTCATGCCAGTTTGATAAAGGGTCAATGGGAGGCATGTAGTATTGCACTTTACTTTACTTGTTTACTTTTGTAGTGTTCAGATAACACTATAACACAAACAAACATTCCTGCTGCATTTCACTACAACAGTAAATCAAAAGTGCAATAATAAATTATTTTGTTAAATGTATAAACTTTTATCCTGCTACTAAACAAAACATTCCTGGGTGCTTCATATCCATAACATGCATTTCAGTGTTATAATGTTTTGTTTAGTAGCAGGATAAAAGTTTATACATTTAACAAAATCATTTATTATTGCACTTTTGATTTACTGTTGTAGTGAAATGCAGCAGGAATGCTGCTTTG
>NW_028174265.1:22500-26000 GCF_963971535.1 Notolepis coatsorum
CGTAGTCGACTGCCAACCTCTTAGAAGCGTGGCTAACGCTAATGGCACACATACCAGAGGCCAACTGCCTAGGTAAACAGGCACAGAGGCACTGAAAGAGGATTTCACCCATCTAATGAACACACTAGACTAGACAAATATCAAGATGTATCCATCAGTGGACCAATTGCATGCTTTTGCAGAGGACAAGAAGCCTTCAGTCGACTCCTTCAGACATTAAGCACCCCCCACAGTCCAAATGGAATGATAACAAAAAAAAATATATATATATATATATATTATTTTTTTTTATTTTTATTTTTATTTATAGTCGACTAATAGTCAACTTACGGCACATTTTGGCCAATCATAGTTGACTATCCAAATCCTCAGTCGGGGACAGCCCTAGTAGTAATATATTTTCACTGTAGAAGTATAGGGTCTTAGCACAGTAGAAGTATAGTATCTTTTTACAGTAGAAGTACAGTATAGTATCTGTTTACAGTATAAGTACAGTATAGTATCTGTTTACAGTAGAAGTGCAGTGTAGTATCTTTTTACAGTAGAAGTACAGTATAGTATCTGTTTACAGTAGAAGTACAGTATATTATCGGTTTACAGTAGAAGTACAGTATCTGTTTACAGTAGAAGTACAGTATAGTATCATTTTACATTAGAAGTACAGTATAGTATCTGTCTACAGTAGAAGTACAGTATAGTATCGGTTTACAGTAGAAGTACAGTATAGTATCTGTTTACAGTAGCAGTACAGTATATTATCTTTTTACAGTAGAAGTACAGTATAGTATCTTTTTACAGTAGACACACAGTATAGTATCTGTTTACAGTAGAAGTACAGTATGGTATCTCTTTACTAACCAAACTAACCTGAACCAAGCTAACCTGAACCAAGCTAACCTGAACCAAGCTAAACTTACCTGAAATAGTCACTGCAGTCGCACAGGAGGGCCTTGTGGGCATTCAACTCAGTGCTGTTGACTTTAATAACCACATCACAGAACCTTCCCTCCAGAGGCAGCTCATTAAGGATTGTACAGGACATTGTTTCCTTTTCCATGTGGGGATTTTAAATTGTATCTACAGAATATATTGAAGCTTACAGACAAGTAGCCGGAAACAACAAGTGATATCTTCACTTGTCTTCTGAGATCTGTACTTCTTCTTCTTCTTCTTCTTATTTGAATTTCCGGCAGTGTAGACGCATCGTGGCGTATTACTGCCCTCCACAATTCTTGCTTCGTCCACACTTGAGAAAGTTTACACTCCTCTTCTTCTTCTTCTTCTCATCTTCAAAACACATTTCTATCGTCTCTGTCTCCTTCTTCTCTGCTCCTCTTGTCATACAATCACAATACAAACATCATCTCCTCTCTTGGAGGGCCCCCCCAAGAGGGCGATCTGTACTTCTGAGAGAATTGTTGAATATATACTGTACACAAATGTTCTAGAATGTGCTATTATGACATCATACTGTGACATCACAAATGTTCTAGAATGTTCTATTATGACATCATACTGTGACATCACAAATGTTCTAGAATGTTTGATTATGACATCATAAACTGTGACATCACAAATGTTCTAGAATGTTCTATTATGACATCATACTGTGACATCACACATGTTCTAGAATGTTTGATTATGACATCATACTGTGACATCACAAATGTTCTAGAGTGTTTGATTATGACATCATACTGTGACATCACAAATGTTCTAGATTGTTTGATTATGACATCATACTGTGACGTCACAACGGAAAATGTTTGAGTCCATTTGAATAATTAAAAAAATATGTTGACATTAAAAAAGAACAAATAAAATGATTAAAAAAACTACATAAACAATGATACAAATTATAATAAAATATTTTAGTAAAATGTATAGAAATAAAGAAAAATAAGACAATGAAATAAAGATAATAATTCATTTAAAAGCTATTGTAAAAAGGTAAGTTTTGAGCAGTGCCAACCGAGTCTGCTGTCCTAACAGACTTGGGGTCTGTAGGGTAAGCACTTATTCCCTCCACCCTGAACATTTATGGAGATGTATGGGCCTTTTAAGTCAGTGATAAAAGTGTCTTTCAAGGATAAGTGAGCTCCTGCACTGATTATTATAGTTCAATATTCAATATTTGATCACCAAAACCCCCCAAAAAGCATAAAAAGGCCCATCCCCGCCCAGAAAGGGCCCCCAAAAATAGCACAGGCCCAGTGCCCTTTTCAGCCTTTGAGCCCCTGCCCCTCTAAAGTCCTGTGCACGTCCCTGGTAGGCACCATGTCTCAGCTGGAGAGAAGAATCCACTTACTGCTTCAACTACCTGTAGGCACCATGTCACAGCTGGAGAGAAAAACCCACTTACTGCTTCAACTACCTGTAGGCACCATGTCTCAGCTGGAGAGAAGAACCCACTTACTGCTTCAACTACCTGTAGGCACCATGTCTCAACTGGAGAGAAGAATCCACTTACTGCTTCAACTACCTGTAGGCACCATGTCACAGCTGGAGAGAAGAATCCACTTACTGCTTCAACTACCTGTAGGCACCATGTCACAGCTGGAGAGAAGAACCCACTTACTGGGTCCAGTGAAAGGCATGTACTGTAAGGCTTATCCTCAGTGATAGCGCCTAGGGGTGGGAATCTAGGGGAATCTCACCATTCCATTCAAAATCAATTGACCGCGGTAGACAGTTTAACACGTCTCAGAGAAGTAAATGATGACGACTTTATTCCAGACTCAAGGTCCATATTACACATATACAAAACAATAATAATAAAAAAGAAACAAGGACAACAACATAGATTAAAATACATACTGTAAAGGCATCGATTCCAATGTGTTCACAAACACAAACCAGAATTAGCTTGTATTGCTTTGTTTGACATCAGTAATGGCACCTGTTATCCTGTTTTTTTACTCTAATAGTCGACACATGAATTTAAACATCAAGTTCCTCAGCAGAGCATGGGAGGTGGGGACATTTTTTGTCACACACAAATAGCTTGCACTAGTCCATCTTGGGAGCTTAAGGAGGATCCTAAATGCATCATTTATGCTACTTGCATTTTTTTCATTTTTGCTGTGCTATAATTACACCAGGGGTGGGCAGTATAAAATGGAGTACAATAGGCTCTGAACAGGCTTATTTTCACATTGTCTGTACACAAAAAATGTTTGTGCCAGCATATTGGCCTGTGCATACACTTTGCAGCACTGGCGCTGCACATCAACATCATCACACATGTCATCAGTGATATTGTGACCCAAATTACAGAATCAAATGTAAACCTCACCTGCCATCCTGCTGTGGCCACATCGTCTTCAGGTTGCGGGGTCTGTTTCAGCTCAAGGGCGTGATTTGTGATTGGGCTGCGGTGGAAGAATGCAGTGATTCCTTATCTGTATATTACCAGGTCGGTAACATTAGTTGTGAGTTGTGACACTCATGTGCAACAGTCCGAAATGTCTCATTCACGTTTGCACCTGTGTTGCTATCAT
>NW_028174264.1:0-69289 GCF_963971535.1 Notolepis coatsorum
GCAGTAGTCTGACCAGTTTGTTTTGAGATGTTTGTAATTTTGTTTTTAGCGCCTTTGAGGTGCTTTGGTACCATGAGGTGCAAGCATAGTCGTAGTACCCTTGAATGAGTGCTCCTGCTAGAGTCTTCAGGGTATTCTTGTTTACCAGTGAGGAGATCCGGTACAAGAAACGAGTTCGTTGGTTGACTTTTTTTATTACATTGGATGCCATTTTGTCACAGGAAAGATTTGCCTCTAGGATGGAACCCAGGTAGGTAATATCTTCTTTCCTTGTGACAATATTGTCACCCACTGTAACTGAGAAGCCGTCGGTCATGCTGAGTTTGTTATTTGAACCGAAGAGAATGGACTCTGTTTTGCCCATGTGTAATGATAGTTTGTTATCAGCGAGCCATATGCAGATTTTGCTTAGTTCTGAGCTGAGGGTTTTTTCAACCTGTAACTTGTTCTTGTCAGAGACCAGCAGGGCTGAGTCGTCCGCAAACAGGAACAAGTTGCAGTCACAAGCTGACGACATGTCATTTGCATAAATTAGGAACAGTAGCGGACCTAGTATGCTTCCTTGTGGAACACCACAGTTTACTGTGAGGGGGGGGGATAGGGTACCGTTTACCTCCACCATCTGCTCTCTCCCCTCCAGGTAGGATTGCATCCAGCTCACTGATAGACTATCAAAACCAATTGCTTTTAGCTTGTCAATCAGAATGGTGTGATTGACAGTGTCGAAGGCCTTTTGTAGGTCCAGCATGACCATGCCGCAGTATTTGCCCGCGTCCACCTCTTGTTTGATGTGGTCGTTTAAATAGAGAAGGCATGTGTCAGTGGAGTGGGATGTTCTGAAGCCAGATTGGAATTCGTAGATTAGATTTTTTTCCGCAAGGTATTTTTCGACCTGTTCGTATACAATTTTTTCCATGACTTTCGAGATGGAGGTAAGGATAGAAACAGGGCGGTAGTTGCCTGGGTCTAATTTACTGCCTTTTTTGTGCAGAGGGGTCACTCTCGCAATTTTGAAGTCCTTGGGGACGTGTCCCTGTTTTATAGAGAGGTTTATTATGTGTGTGATGACTGGGGTGATGGCGGCTGCTGAGTCTCTGAGGAATTTGGAGGGGATGTTGTCATGGCCAGTGGCCTTGTTAGGTTGGAGGGCGCTCAGTTTTTTGAGTACCTCATCTGTTGTTACCATTTCCAGTTTGAAGTCGTCTTTGTGGACCCCTAGGTTTTTGTAGTAAGCTACTATGTGTTCTACCCCATAATGCCCTGAGTGGGAGGGTAGTTTGTTTACCAGTGTTGTGGCTATGTTTGCGAAGAAACTATTTAAGTAATTGGCTACATCCAGCTTTTCTGTGATGAGCGTGTTGTCCGTCTTTATGTTTATGTTTGAGAATCTGGTTTTAAGTTTTTTACTGCAGCCTAGTTGGTTATTGAGTAATTTCCAAAGTTCACGCGGTTTGTTTTTGTTTTCCTCGGTTTTGTCATTGATGAATTTTTTCTTTGCTGTTTTGATCATGGAGTTTACATCATTTCTTAGTCTGTTTCTTTCCAGTTTGAGTTCCGTCACGTGGGCTTGGAGTTCACTGCTCGTGCTTATGTTAAGCTTTGACTGACTTTTACGAAACTCAGAGCATTTTTTGTCTCTGGTTTTCATAGCGGTCAATTTCAGCGTGCATCCACGGCTCAGCGCGATTTTTTACCCTGGTGGTTCTTAGGGGGGCCATGTTGTTTAGTATCGTTGAAAATTTGGTTTTGAAGCCAAGCCATGTTTCTTCAACCAGTGTACCATTGAGCTCATCTGACCAGTCCAGACCCTCCAGTTCAAGGTTAAAGGCCTCGCTAGAGTAGGTTTTTAGGTCTCTAGATGTGACTGTTTTGTGACAGCCAGCCTTTGTTTTAGCTTTTTGCGGGTACAGAATATCATATAATGATCACTTAACCCGCATGCTATAACCCCTTTATTGGCGATCTTGGACTTGTCAGAGGTCAGGATGAGGTCAATGGTAGTCTGAGTTGACTCACACACACGTGTGGGTTGTGTGATTAGTTGGCTGAGGCCGTGCAGATCACAAAACCTATTGTAGGATTTGAAGACGGGTGCATCTTTTTGTTGCATATCCGTGTTCCAATCCCCAATAAGAATCATTTCTGTATCCTCAACTCCAGCTAAGCACTCATCCAACACGTCATAAAAGCCATTTTGGTCTGGCGGTCTGTAAATTGTGCCGACTAGAACAGATTTAGCCCTTTCAAATAGAATTTCTACAAAAACAGTTTCAATAGCCTCATGATCTAGGTCTGTACGGTTAATAAATTTGGTGTCTTGATGGATGTACATACAGACACCTCCTCCATGCCTGTTCCTGTCATTGCGGACTAAAGAATAGTTCTCTAATTCAATTTCCGGGTCTGTTACTGATGGGTCCAGTTTGGTTTCTGAGAAACATAGTATGTTTACCTTTCCGCTACTGAAATGATTTCTTATTTCTGCCAGTTTGTGCCTGAGGCTATTTACATTAAGATGAAAGATATGTAGTCCGTTTTTATCTGCTGTGTCGTCAATATCATTGAGATAAAGGTAGGATTCTTCTTCTGTGGGAAGGGGGGGGGGCTCTGTGATGTCCGGAGGGGGGGTGGGGGATCCTAGTCCGTGTGGTTGATCTTGTGGCGGTAGGTGGGGAGGGGGGGATGGGGTCCTGTGTTCATTGATGTTAGGAGGGGGGGTGGGGATGATCCTTTGTCCTCTGCTGGTGTATTTGGTCGGTGTGAAAACCCGCGACGTGGGGGGGGGGGGCTGGTTGCTGTCCTCAGATGTCTCTGGAGGCCCTCCGTTGTGGGGGAGGGGGGGTGGGTCGGTTAGACTAGCTGTCCTGGCGGGGCTAGCCGAGTCAACCGGCGGGTCCCTGGTGCTCACGTCCCGCGCTGATATGAGTCCCCTGATTGCAAGCTCTCTCCCTCTTGCATCTCGGCTCCTCTGCTTGGGCTTCGGTGAGGGGATGTCGCCGCCTGCTGGTCGGTTGGTGCATCCGCTGGCCGTTGTGTCCTGGGCCGGCGACGGTGTGGAGATGCATGCTATTGACGGTGTGAGGATGAGCCGTTGATTCTTCGCCTGTTGGCGCGTTAAAAACAGGTCCTGGGTTCTGATGAATGTCTCCAGACAGGAGCAAATACAATAAAAACATCGATTTTCTATCAAACTTGCCTGTCGGGGGTAGTCTCTTTCTTTCGGGATTCGCCGTCAACAGTCTGTGAATAGTTGCCGTTCCAATAGCCGGATGTTTACTCTCCGAGCCATTCAACAGGTAAAAGTCACAATGGGACTGTAGATTTGCGCGTTTGTTGCCTTCCACCGCCGTTTCCTGACGATTCTGTGCTGAATTCAGGCACACGTCTGTAATCCAAAGTATGGCGAGCAAGAAATGCATAAATATTCCTGTATATCTTCTTTTTGTTGATTTTTGTTGTTGGTTTCCATGGGAACAGCAAGAGCTGGATATTCTGCGACCGTTCATGTCGAGAGCATGAACAGTAGCTTAGCCTGATTCACAACTACAACTTTAAAATTGTGTGTGTGTGTGTGTGTGTGTGTGTGTGTGTGTGTGTGTGTGTGTGTGTGTGCGCGCACGCGTGTGTCTAGCGTTATGGCCTGTGGGATGAGGAGGACCATGAGGGACCCCTGGAGGAGAAGACCTCCTCACCGGAGAGCTGCAAGAAGAAGGAGGAAGGAGAGAAGGAGGAGGAGGATGGCAAAGGAAAGGAGGGAGAGATGGAGGAGAAGACCTCCTCACCGGAGAGCTGCAAGAAGAAGGAGGAAGGAGAGAAGGAGGAGGAGGATGGCAAAGGAAAGGAGGGAGAGATGGAGGAGAGCAGAACCCGTCCTGGATCCAGTCTGGTGAACCTGGACGATGTCAAACTGGACCAGATGGAGAAGGTGGCTACAACTATGTACTATGACTTGCTTCTAGGTGGAAAACAAAACAAGTCAAGATACTCTCTACTCATCTTTGATTGCCTTCACCATTGCACCATTTTGCATCCCAGAATGATTTAAATACAATGCTTTTATTAAGGAGGAATGATCTAAATATAATGCTTTTATTAAGGAGGAATGATCTAAATATAATGCTTTTATTAAGGAGGATTGGTTTCAATACAATGCGTTTATTAAGAAGGAATGCAAAAGGCAACAGATCATGTCTTGTGACATGAAAAAGGATTGGTTTACATAAATGTTTTACATGACTGTGGCACTTTCCTAGTAAATGTTTCATATGTTTAAGTAATAAATGTCACAACAATCAAATATATATATATAAATATATAAATAAATACATTTAAAAAAAACACATCATACAATAGTGCCTAATAACCTCTATTGCTCAGCAGCACCAGGAGACCCAGGCTGACCCAGAGTCAGAGCTCAGTATCAGCTCTGCTCCAACTCCACAAACCCCTGCTGGCGAACCACCCCCCGCACAGCAGGCAGACGGACCAGAACCTATCAGCACCTCCGAGCCAGCAGAGGGGGAGGGGCGAAGGAAGGGCAGCTTGCTTCGCTTCCGCAAGAAAAAGAAACCGCAACCTAGCAAAGGTCAGCAGATGCCCCCCCCCCCCCCCCAGACAATGTAATGAGGGGGTGTCATCATGAATAATGGAAATTATGTATAGCATGGAAGAAATCACTCACAAAGTGTTCTGAATTGGTTTTCTGACAAGTACTTACGCTCGTTAATCTGTTTTAATCCATTGGTCTAATACTGTAGTAGAAGATTTGTCTTCCATGACAGCCATGGTAGCCTGATAGCTATGTTAGCTACCTGCCAATCTGATGTACATTACTGGATGGAGGGAGGGAGGGAGGGAGGGAGGGAGGGCGGGAGGGAGGGAGGGAGGGAGGGAGGGAGGGAGGGAGGGAGGGAGGGAGGGAGGGAGGGGGAGGGAGGGAGGGAGGGAGGGGAGGGATGAATGCATGAACAAAATATACAATTTTGAGATATTGTATTTAAAGAAAATTGTGAATTAAGACTACCGGTAATTGTGATTCTGACTTTGACTCATATTCCACATCTATGTATGTATGTATGTGTAGCAGGGTGGATTATCCCTGCTTCGTGGGAACTGTGGTGCACGGTCACTAGGTAGCGAGACACAGTAGAACTCTGGCTAGTTGCACCTCCGTCTTTGGGGTCAGGAGCGTCAACTGGAGGCTGGCAGTGGGAGTGTATGGGGCCCAGGATTTACAAACCTAGTCCGGTACTCTGGTCTTCCTCTCTCTTCCAGGGCAGTCAGCAGTACTCCCCAACACGCCCTCACTCTCCCCAATTGTCCCCTTAGCACCCCCCCACACCTAGTGACTGGATGGTAAATAAATAACTTGGTTCCCCCCACAAGCAGTACCCTCCCTCATTAACACCAGAAACCTTACAGTGGGAAAGGGAAGGTTAAATAGGAAGGGGTTAATAATATATATGGTACCCGCATCAAAGGGTTAAGATTAGGCTCAATAAAAGACACACACACCGTGCTCCCATTCAGTCTGATTATTATTGCACCATCATTCTAGTTACAATAGCTACGTCTGGTGATTATTGCACCATGGTTATCGTTACACAATAGTTACAGTTTGATAATTATTGCACCATGGTCATCATTACACGATAGTTACAGTCTAGTAATTATGTAATTACGCCCTAGGCACCAAGTGCTCTCGTTGTACTCAGACTAAGTGCTGCCCACGTCTGGGCTAGACACAGTATCAATACCTTCCCTAAGGGTTTACATATACTGCTCTAGTACTCTGTAATATGGGGAAAGAAGGGAGGACATAGGGGAGGAATAGAAGGGTTCACTGAATGGGAAAATATTATTACACCAACACGGTATCACACTCAAAAGAAATAAACAGAAAGCAAAAGAGTGGGCCCACAAAATACCAGTAAAAGTCCTATCTTAATGCCGGCATGTATTGTTTGGGGTACCCCTATGGAATGGTAGTAGCAACGTTACTTTCGCCCGCAGGCTGCACCACACTGTATACTGTATAATAACTCGGGAGTATCAATGCCCATTTGTACTCATCCAAAATGGCCGCCTCGCCGCGGCACTGTTGTCCGGAAAGCAAGATGGCGTCGAACGCTCTCGGTGAGGATGCTAGCAGGCGGAGCTGGGGCAGAGAGGCAGCGCCGGCTGAGAGCGTGTGCTGAGTGATGACGACCCCTGCTGGACGGGACGAACTCCCGTAGGCTGCAGGCAGCCGGGTGCAGATCTGGTCGCAGGTACCCGGGGCAGACTGATTGCAGGCAGCCGGAGCATACTGATTGAAGGCAGCCGGAGCAGACCGGTTGTAGGCCCACGCGCGTCTCGGGGCTCGCACTCTATACCGCACACAGTAACTACTATAACTCGATTGTTAAGGACTTTGATTCGTTGTTAGCCGCACGTTACTTATACCGCACACAGTAACTATTATAACCCGATTGTTAGTGCCTGGCTCTGCACTGTTTGTTCACACACTATCGCTGGTACTGCTAGGATATCGTGTCCACTAGCAAGTACTTCCTATCACCCGTCGCTATCTCACGGGGCCCTCCAACATAACTTCTGCAACAGGGCTCTCCTGAGCCCCCCTCCGTTGCGACTGTTCGTGTTCAAGTTCACTGCCGAAAAGGATCTCTTTCCGTCTTCCGCTCCCATATATCACGTTCCATCTCTCTCCAACACTCTCTGTCAGACACCGCCCCCTGGTGGTCCCGCCTACTAGTCACACAGGGAAGGATGTTGATTATGGTCCAGCGATACTGTGTATGGTCCATACTTCAGTCGATAGAAGGAAGAGAAACTCATATCATTGCTCGTGGGAATATCAATGATGTCTTTGTGTACAAAGGGGATATAAAACACAAGTCAGCAGTTCTGAATAATAAACAATATTTTCAGGCTGCTACATATGTATGTATGTATGTATGTATGTATGTACAGTATGTATGTATGTATGTATGTATGTATGTATGTATGTATGTATGTATGTATGTATGTATGTATGTATGTATGTATGTATGTATGTATGTATGTATGTATGTGTAACCGGTGTAAAACTCACTCCCCAGAGGCATACAAACTGAGCGCTTAGAAGGGAATTCCTTTCTTGGCGCAGCGGTTTGTTATGTCGCCCGCAGTGCGGACGCCTGGGGTTCGACTCCCACTCAAGGCATGGTCGAATTCGTGGCAGGGGCGAGTTGCCTCTGTTACATATGTATCTATGTATGTATGTATGTATGTATGTATGTACAGTATGTGTATGTAGGCTATATATGTATGATTTTGATACATTTCGGTTTACCCTGATTTTGATAATTTTTCCAGAGTATTTTCCTTAATTCTTCTGACTGTGAACGTGTCTCTAGCTGAATCCCTTACAGAGACATCGGAGCCTACAGAGCCTGCAGAGCCTACAGAGCCTGTTACCAAGAAGCAGAAGGGACGCAGGAGGGAGGAGGCCAGTAAGAGACTCCTGGCTATAGGACAGAAGATCCAACACACCGTCGTCTCATGGTGAGTCTGCCTCTCTGGCACGAGGCTCAACCTACTGGTGCAGACAGTGGTGGGTTCGTCGGGAGAGGGTCATATCTAAGGGTGGGAATCGCCAGAGACCTCACGATGCGATACTATCGCGATACTAATTATATCGCGATACGCTGAGTATTGCGATTTCTTTTTAATTTTTTTAATTTTTTTGGATCACATTTTATTTATTACCTTTTTTCAACTGCAAAGTAAAACTTTGTCACCATGTTTTATCTAATGAAAAATAAAGTTCAGTCTGTTCATCTCACTTCAATAATTTTTATTGCAGAACATAGTATTTTCTCAAGCAGACAGATGTAAACACTGCAATCTGTGTTGCATGTACCTGACAAACTGAACTGTTTGTATTACTGTCATATTCCAACTTAACTGACTGCACATGTGTGTGTTTGTGGACTACTGTACTATTAAGGGTATTGAAATGAACAATACAACTTCCTTATAAAAAAAAAAAAATATATATATATATATATATATTTTTTTTTATGAATAATTAAATATCAATACTTGGCGTCCCTGTATCGATACAGTATCGCCACGCAAAGTATCGCGATACTACTACGTATCGATTTCCCCCCCCACCCCTAGTCATATCACGGTTGGGTTCAAATCACTTTCAATGATCAGTGGATTTTCTATCAAATTCAAACACTTAAACTCAGATGGTCTTATGTAACTTTTTGACAAGTACATGAGAATAGTATCCAGCAAGGTTTTTGGATTGATTGAACTGAAAGTGCATTGATCCCTACCCTGTACTGTATATGGTGATGTCAGATATTGGCAGTGATGCAGTGGTAAAATGATGAACTCCAATCACTGACCACTGTAATGTTAATAACCTCCTCTCCTCTCCTCTCCTCTCCTCTCCTCTCCTCTCCTCTCCTCTCCTCTCCTCTCCTCTCCTCTCCTCTCCTCTCCTCTCCTCTCCTCTCCTCTCCTCTCCTCTCCTCTCCTCGCCTCTCCTCTCCTTTCCTCTCCTCTCCTCTCCTCTCCTCTCCTCTCCTCTCCTCTCCTCTCCTCTCCTCTCCTCTCCTCTCCTCTCCAGTGCACAACGTGCATACAAACCAGTCCAGAGTTTCTTTGGTGACATCATCCACACTGATTATCGGGCTGCTACAGACGTTTATGCGTTCATGTTCCTGACCGACGTCATTGACTTCATCATCATCGTCTTTGGATTCTGGGCCTTTGGGGTAAGGGATGGATGGATGGATGGATGGGTTGGTGGGATGAGCTGTTTCTCCACTGGCTCTTAGATGTGCGTACTAAGCGATGTAAGAAATAAATAAAACCAACAATAAATAATATCATAGAGAATAAGACGGTATATGGATTATTAGTACAGTCTATTCCACTATAGCTACATCCACGTGATTGGGTTCAGTTCTTATTTATTTATTTTCAGACATGGTTTGTTGAGTCGTGACTAAATGTAAAACATAATTGTTAATGATACAAATATTGTCATATTTATTATTATCATAATTATTTAATTCCGACGATGTCTGTAGAATCGAAGTGAACACAATCCTCAAGGATTTCTCCCAAATGAACCTGTTAAAAACGTGGGTGCACACACCAATACATCCAGATATAGTCGTATTATTTATTATTATTATTATTATTATTATTATTATTATTATTATTATTATTATTATTATTATTATTATTATTATTATTATTATTATTATTATTATTATTATTATTATTATTATTATTATTGTTTAATTCTGAGGATGTCTGTAGAATCGAAGTGAACACAATCCCCAAGGATTTCTCCCTAATGAACCCGTTGATAACACGGTCGCACACTAGTCTGTCAAACTTATGACTGCCTTTTCAAGTTTGTAAATCCTGTTCGTAGCTACGAATGAATTTACGAAAAGAAGAATGCCAAGAAAGTTTGTAAATCGAGTCACGAAGAAATGTGCTGGTAACTTTGAGGATTGAGGATGAGGTCCAATGTCTCTCCATCAGCAGAGCTGGAGTCCGCACTGCAATGAGCAGGGTTAGGATCAATCCACTTTCAACACTTAATAAGATTTTCATGCCAAACGTTTTTTTAGTCTTTGAATTTTAAAGGCTATGTTATGGAAATGGGGTTTGTAAGGATCTGGCGGTCTGAAATAGGCGCAGGAGAACAATGACATAGGTGCTCCTTGCCGTGTGTGTCAAGAATGAATGCTGGACGTGGAAAAACAATCAATACATTTGATGAATCAATTAGCTGTCCTTCTTGGAACCAGGAACACTGCTTACCCCAATGTACGAAGGACATAATCCATTCAAAATGTGATGTGGCGACGGAAATAAAATGTAGTTTCTTTGCACAAAAAAAAACATATTTTAAGATTCAAGGAAGTCGTATGAAATTGATGAAAAGATTGATTGATTGATTGATTGATTGAAAACTTTATTAACAGATTGCAGAATGGGTACAATACAGTACGGCTCAATACACACAATTGTTAAGTGGATGCAGACCAGAGAAAGACTTTCGTCTTGTTTACATCAGGGTCCCCCATTTTCAATTCATCATAACATTACATACATAATATGTCCCTTTTTATTATGAAATAAAATCCTGAATTAGTTGAATTGAAAGTGAATTGAACCCTGCCTGGCGTGGAGTCTGATGGTTTGTGGTGTGTCCAGAAACACAGTGCTGCAGCAGACATAGCCTCCACGCTCTCAGAGGACCAGGTCCCTGAGGCCTTCCTGGTGATGCTGCTGATCCAGTTCAGCACCATGATCATCGACAGAGCCCTCTACCTCCGCAAGACCGTGCTGGGAAAGCTCATCTTCCAGGTCAGCCTGAGCTCATCTGTATAGCTCTCTATAATATGTGTGTGTGTGTGGTTCTGTCTGTCTGTACATTTCATATGCAGTATAATCTTTACAAATGACTTCCCGGTGACTGTATAATCAGTGGTTTCCATAGCGACGTTTATCTTTTCATTAATTAATTCAATCAGTCAATGAATGATTCATTTGTTCATCCATCCAGATCCTGCTGGTGTTTGGGATCCACCTGTGGATGTTCTTCATCCTGCCTGCTGTCACAGAGAGGTGAGTGGGAAGGGGTGTTTAAAAGGAAAATGTTGTTAACAGAGTGTCATAATAAGGATTCTTCATGACGTTGATCTGACACAGTGCTATGCCTGTGAGCCGCCACTAGAAGCAGAGTGGCTAATCATGACTGACTGACTGACTGACTGACTGACTGACTGACTGACTGACTGACTGACTGACTGACTGACTGACTGACTGACTGACTGACTGACTGACTGACTGACTGACTGACAACTGACTGACTGACTGACTGACTGACTGACTGGAGATCATCTCTGATCATGATTGGAGAAGCAGGTGTTAATTTCCCTATACTAAGTGCATGTGCAGTTGGACACACACCTCAGTCTCCGTGTCAGTGTCCATTGTCATGGATGTGCCTTCGGCCGGAGCATTTAACCTCTGAAGCCTGAGCCTTTCAGAAGATTCGCCTAGAAGTACATACCCAAGGTCCCAAGGTCCATTTGCATGTTCTTGGTATCTAGGGACATCTAGGGAATGTATTCCCAGTGTCAGAAATATTGTCTGTTACTATGCTTGAGTAAATTGTAATGAACCAAAGGAGAATATCAATTATTATTATTATAATTTATTTTCATCTTTGATGGTGAATAACACCATGCTAACATAGACCAGACGTGAACAATTCAAATCGGGCCAAATCTCCTCTTTCCAATGGCAGCGTTAAATCTGGATTTAGTACCACCAGGCACCCGTTACAGGGCAGCAAAGACTGTGAATGAAACTACTCTAAGTACAGTTACTTTTGTATAATGTCCATAGCTCCGCCATTATCACCAGATTGCGACATGTTTCTTTCTAGACGTTCACAGAAAGGTGAAGAAACAATATATGTTGTATTTTATGGCAATATCGTTCAGGTTTTTTCGACCTGTGAGATATAGTAATCACCAAAATCACGTCGATCTTTTTTTTCAGGTAAGCCGGCTGCAGCTTTGACAGCGGCTGGTGTGAGCTGGGTAGTGTAGTTTTATGAAATGTCGACGTCCATCGAAAGCCCTGGGTCTCCTCTTAGGACTACAACAATCTCATGACTATTTAGCTAATAACACTGCTAATAATCATTGGTAAACAAACGTAGTGCTGAAAATATACACTTTGACTGCTGTTTTGATTGGATTAGGGTCTTGTACTCTTGGCTACATTTGAAAAAGAAACGCAACATTAATACGGACTGTATTGATCTATTTATGACGTGAAATACATCTGGGCCTGGTACCGGGCCGATCAGGCTTAAGGGGTTAACACACTCCCAGTAGCTAGGATCTGTTTCTGTCAACATGTTTTTGGATTGTTAATATGATGGCATGTGCTGATGCTCGAGTTTGTTAACTAGAGCCATGTTGTCGAAGGTTTTATGTCTTAATGTAACTTAATGTATGCTAACCTCATGATGGCAGTTGTGATGTTTTCATAATTTACTTCTGTTGTATAACCAAGGGCCTATGAAACCTGTTGTATATTATTATATATATTATATTATATTAAGCACATGGTTATTAATAGGGTCATCACAAGGTCACATGTTAAATGTTGAATTGTACCTTTCTCCCTCCAGGATGTTCAGTCAGAACTTTGTGGCCCAGCTGTGGTATTTCGTCAAGTGCATCTACTTTGCCCTGTCTGCTTATCAAATCCGCTGTGGCTACCCCACCCGTATCCTAGGCAACTTCCTCACCAAGAAATTCAACCACCTCAACCTGTTCCTATTCCAAGGGTATGGATGGATGGATGGATGGATGGATGGATGGATGGATGGATGGATGGATGGATGGATGGATGGATGGATGGATGGATGGATGGATGGATGGATGGATGGATGGATGGATTTATTTAATAAATAAATTAATGATTACGATAGAATAGATGCTTGTCATTATTCTGTAACTGTCTATATCTATGTATATTACTGTATAGTAGTGGTCGACTGATATGGGTGATCTGATATTTAGAGAGCAGGGCGGCTGATGGCATTTTAATGATTCTTTTTAAATGAAACGGAAAAATACATCAGGTTATGCTGTAGATTTCAGAACGTGACTAGTATTCAAGGAAGAGGGGGTACAGTATGTCAGAAGCAACGTCACTCAACTGCATTATAACATAATATATATTTAACGCTTGCCAGTAATGGTCTGATAAATGTTTTACAACCCCGGATTGTCAGGAGTAACGTTAGGAGTGGGGGCTGGGGAAGCCCATACAATAGCTTTTCAAACCCTGTAAGCTAACTTACCGGTAGTTTAGCTTGTTGAAGGCTTGCTACCATTACAATTAACGTTAACGTTATTCATATTTTCTCACTAAAGTGGCCGGAATACAGACAGTACACATTGTATATGTTATTGAGAGTGGCCAATTAAATATATTGGACCTCATTCTCGAACATGTTGTAAAAGGTTTGTACAAACGGTCTTCGCAGGTGGACATGTGAAACGGTCTTCGTAGGCGGCCAAAATCATCGCAGCTGGGTTCCCATGAATAAAAAACATCACTCATTCTTAAACTGGAAGCACGTTCTCGTACACCTTCATTTGCATACAGAAATGCCCCACCAGCTCCTTATAAGGAGACGCTATCCGTTGCATCTGCTCCGTGCCGACCCTTATGGGGGAAATATTCAACAGGTAGCACGGAAGCGATTTGTGACTGATCAAAATTGTATTAGATTAGGTTCAAATGTATTGTCATTATACAGCACAAGTACAATACAACATCCAACCAGAGTGCAAATGCAACAGTAAAGTGCAATAGTAACATACAATGAACAGGTGAACTGGTAAAAGGCTTAATTTGGGATAAATAGTTGGTGATTGCGTTCAAGTCGATTCTACAGACATTCTCGGAATTAAATAATTATAATAAAGATAAATACGACATTGGTCCTCATTCTCGAACATGTTTGTAAGTCCTTTGTAAATATCTTGGTAAAAAGTTCGTACTAACAAATTTACAAAAATCCTAGCCAAAATCATCGCAGCTGGGTTCCCATGAATGAAAAACGTCTTCCAGTTCTTAAACTGGAAGCGCGTTCTCATACACTTGAATTTGCATACAGATACACCCGCCAACTTCTTATAAGGCGAGGGCCGTGTGCAAAACAGCAAGAGGCTCAGCATTGCATCTGCTCCATGCTGACCCCTGTATTCAAGGATTCATCCCCAAGGATTTGTCCCAAAGAAAGTTGTTGAAAACACGGGCGTGCACCGGTCTGTCCGACTTCGAGTTCGTAGATCCTATATAAACCCTACAAGGAATAAGTTCGTAAATCGAGTTATGAAGGAATTTCTTGGTAACTTTCTCGTAAGTCCGTTTGAGAATGAGGACCATTGAGTTTTGAAAGCTAAGAATTTAAGCCTTAAGTCTTGGAATGGCAAAATTGACTAGGCTGCCTGCAGATGTGTCTGACATCTTTACTTCGTGTGTGTGTGTGTGTGTGTGTACATGTGTGTACATGTGTGTACATGTATAGTATGTATGTATTTGTCCATCTACTGATGTGTACTGTATGTGTGTGCCCTGCTAGGTTCCGTCTGGTTCCGTTCCTGGTGGAGTTGCGTGCTGTGATGGACTGGGTTTGGACCGACACCACACTGTCCCTCTCCAACTGGATGTGTGTGGAGGACATCTACGCCAATATCTTCATCATCAAATGCAGCCGCGAAACAGAGAAGGTAACTAGAAGATCAGACTTGTATGCATTTTGCATCGCAGGCACACATGCAGTAGGCTGGTAAAGTATGCAAAATATGCGCATATGATTTGTTACTTAAAAATATGCAAAAATAGGCCAGTTGTTTTTCTACCTAAGAGCAGGGGAATATATATATACTGTATATAGCTGAGTCATTCAGCTCCTTTTAGAAAAACGGTAGCGCAGTGCGTAGTGTCAGTAGTAGGGGGTGTAACGATGCCACCTCACAACGATTCAATTCGATTACGATTCTTCAGGCAACGATTCAATGCATCATGAAATCTCTTCATTTGACCACGATTCGATTCGATACATTTTCTATCAGTTAATTAACCCAAAAAAAATGTATACGCAAATGTGGCTGGGGGAACTGATTCACTCAGCATGAATGGACTATAGGTCAATAAAAACAATACAAAAAATTTAAAAGAATTATAATTTTTAAAAATTTCGATTCTAACATTTTCAAATCGATGCAGTTGAATCGTCACATTAGGATCGATGCATCGTTACACCCCTAGTCAGTAGCATAGGTCCTTTAAGGAATAGCTCAGTGCGTAGTGTTAGTAGCATATCTCCTTTAAGGAATAGCTCTGCATAGTGTCAGTAGCATAGGTCCTTTAAGGAATAGCTCTGTGTGTTGTGTCAGTAGCATAGCTCCTTTAAGGAATAGCTCTGTGCGTTGTGTCAGTAGCATAGCTCCTTTAAGGAATAGCTCTGTGCGTTGTGTCAGTAGCATAGCTCCTTTAAGGAATAGCTCTGTGCGTTGTGTCAGTAGCATAGCTCCTTTAAGGAATAGCTCTGTGCGTTGTGTCAGTAGCATAGCTCCTTTAAGGAATAGCTCAGTGCATAGTGTCAGTAGCATACCGGTAGCTCCTTTAACTCATTGACTGCCATGCTGTTTTCCCATCTGTACTCCCTGGCACCAGCATTTCAGACCATTTTGATGATATTTGCAGACCCATCGTATATTCTATATTATAGCTATGGAGACAATACTGTGGCTCATTTGAAAGGCAATATTCATACTCCAACAGGGAACAACCCGTTTATTTCTACATACCTCCGTTCCTGCGCAATCCCAGGCTAAAAAGCGTCCCGTATCAACAAATTCCATGCTCATTTTCTAGAATGCAAGATATTGCATGTTTTGTGCACAGCATACGCAGTTCGTGCTTGTTGCTTGTCTGACACCTATATATTTCCAGGTCAAAGGTAACATGACCATACATACAATTGTTTCTATTCACAAAACCACCATGGGGGGCGCTACATAAGAATAATACATTATACTGCTGTAGAATGAGAGGATTCAATTCAAAATGAACATTTACATTCAAGTCCAACATATCTACACATACCCATACAGTAAACACATACACATGAATACAGTATTTACATGCATACATTTATGTGTATAATTGGTAATGGATATGTGGCATTATGTGGCCTGAGTTGCTCACCTAAGTTAGAAGGGGTGACAGGCCTACTACAGGTTCCCTCGCCAAACTCGTCAGACTCGCTTTCTGAGGCTGGGATCATAAAGGCATGTTTTAGGATGGGGTTCGGTGTGGTGTGTGTGTGTGTGTGTGTGTGTGTGTGTGTGTGTGTGTGTGTGTGTGTGTGTGTGTGTGTGTGTGTGTGTGTGTATGTGTATGTGTATGTGTGCGTGTGTGTGTATGTTGGCACTGAAAGTAGCTTACAGTCAGTCATTTCATTAATTAAACCTTTTCCTGCCAGAGTTTATATTGAGCTGCTGAAAGTGGTTCAGTTTTTTACACTCAGTTGGTATTTATATTGCTGACATAATACAAATGAGCCATCTATCCAAAATATACTACGTGCTATGTCTGTTTCTGGCTGCACACAAGTAGGCTACATGAGCTGAAAGGTTTTTTGGCCGTGAGGTGGTTCTCTGAAGGAACGCATTTTGCCCTCTATTAGATTTCTGGTATAGAGTTGCTATAACATAAACGTAACTGCCTGTGTGTGTGTGTGTGTGTGTGTGTGTTTTTTTTTAAGGCTGTCCCCGAAGCCTGTTTTTGTACACTAATCTATTCGATTATTTAATAGTCAAATCTGTAAAATAGTGCTTCCCACATTAAAACATCCAGAATGACCTAATTAAAGATATAATGTGTAACATTTCCACATAAAAATATCTAAAAACTACTAGATTGACGCTTGATTGACAGATCTGTTTTCGCAGAGGTAGCTTATTTTTTATAAAAAAAATATTTTTCATTCAAAAACTTAAACATTAATACAGAGATTTGGGTGATGTTCCCAAGTCTGCCACTAGCTTTCAAACCCTGTCAGGCTCATTTGATTTCTCAATCTAGCTAAAAGCAAAGAAAGGTGCAGTGCATTTGAACAATCAAGACAACAACTTCCATGATCACATGCTCCTTCACGACCAAAAGCCTTTTTTTTTTTTTTTTTTTGATCAAATTTTTTATTATTATTCACACGAAACAAGACAACACATTAACCACAATCACAATACATAGAACTTCACAAGAAAATAACAAAAACAATAATAATAATACAGACTAACAATTATACAGACAAGAGAAAAGAAAACAGAGTTCAACCTTCTAAATTTTAATTCCAAGGGGTACTATCTAATAAATGGTCTTTCCCAGTGTTCAGCCCCGATTCCCGGCCGTGTGACCCTATATTAATAAAACGTACATCTCCAATCCACCACAAGGACCATTTTTTGAGAACACGACCCGAAAACAGAGCAATGAACCTTCATGAAAAAACAAAAACCTGTAGAGGTGTTCCATAGACTCACAGAGACCGTGTAAAAGTGGCCAAACAGTGAAGAAATAGTTAAATAGCTGCCCCCCCATAATATCCCCAGCTAAACTCAAGATGACAAGACAAAAGACAAGACAGACAAAAACATTTCCTCCTCCCCCTCCCAAGAGACCGCCGGACTCACCCGAACACGCACCCCAACCCCGCTCAGCCGCACACTGCGGTCTTTACCTTCTCAGCTGCTGCGAACCACAGGTCAATTCCAGCCTGCCCTACCCCAATCACCCGGGCTGTGGATATCTCAAGATAAATCACATCCAATAGAGTTAGGGACCAGTTAATCATTGTAAGCTTCTCAGGCTCCTTCCATCTCATTGCTATTAGCTTCTTCGCTGCTGTGACGCCCGCTAGGACAACCCTTTTCAGTTGTACGGACGCGGGTAGTGTCGTTATATCGTTCAGGAGTAGCGTAACAGCTGTGAATGGGATAGTTAAGCCACACAGATCTGAAAGTTTGTCCGTTATTGACCTCCAGAAGCGGGCCACTGGTGGGCAATCCCAATACATATGCATATAAGTGCCAGTGGCCTTTTGAGAGCACAAAGTGCACCGAGAGTCGGTTATCAGTCCCATAGCATATAGCTTCCTAGGTGTAAGATAGGTCCTATGAATATAATTAAAATTAATTTGCTGGTGATTGGGGTTGCGGGAAGATAATGCCACATTTGCCCAAACATCATCCCAGTCAAACTCGGGGTCCAACTCCGGGATATCCACACGCCAGATTGTATCCAATGATAAATTTTTATACGTGGATTGAATTAAGAGCGTATAAAAGTCGGAGACAAACCCTCTGGATGTCGTCCTGTCCACTATGAGCCTGAGGAAGGGGTGTGGGTGCAAGGCTTGAGCCCACGGTACGCCATGCGCCCTCAGTGCTGACCTTAGTTGAAGGTAAAGAAAGAAGGACTCGCCGGGAAGATCATAAAATTCTCTTAAGTCCTGAAACGCACGGAGGCCGTTCTTATCATAAATATCCTCCAGAGTATGCACTCCCCTCCTTTGCCATTGAGGAATATTAACCGGCTTGTGTCCAACAAGTAATTGCTGGTTATTAAAAATTGGAGAGTCCAGGTGCCAAGGGCATTTAACCCCACACGACCTCTGTACATTACGCCACGTTTGAATCACGTGAGTTATGATCGGTCCATACCTCAGCCGGCATTTCGAAATAGAGACAGTGGAGTACACTACATCCTGCAATCTTAGCGGAGATACCGCCGCCGCTTCTAAGGAGCGCCACGATACAGCCTCTACAGGGTCTAGCCAGCACATCAGAGGTCTCAGTGAAAAGGACCAGAAATAAAGTTTAAAATCAGGGATTGCGAGGCCCCCATCTTGTTTTCTACGTTGAGTAGTAGCCCTTTTGATTTTCGGGCGTTTGTTATTCCAGATAAACTTAGATACCATCGATTGTACCTTGCGCCAGTGGTCTATTGGAGGGGGCAGGGGGAGCATTGAGCTAATAAAATTTATCCTAGGCAGGATGTTCATTTTGATTATGGAAGCCCGGGCTTGTAAGGAGTTAGGAAGGGACGACCACCTGTCTAGATCCTGGCGTATTTTATCATAAGTACCCGTGAAGTTGTACTTAGTAGTTTGGTTCAGCGTGGGGAATATCTCTATGCCCAAGTATTTAAAATGTTCTACTATGGGGATATCAGCTGGTAGTCGTACCGCCTTGGCCAGTTCATTAAGAGGTAGGCAGGCTGATTTGTTCCAGTTAATCTTAAAACCTGACAATTTACCAAAGTCGTCGATTATCCTCAATCATTTTGTGGCCGACCGGGAGGGGTCGTCCATGAAAATCAGCAGGTCATCCGCATAGAGAGCAATTTTGTGTGGAGTATTGTTGACCATTATGGGGACGATGTCCTCCGATTGCCTAATAAATTGGGCCAAAGGTTCGAGGGAAAGCGCGAACAGTCCCGGGCTCAGAGGGCAACCCTGTCTAGAAGATCTGGAGACTGGAAAGAGTGTGGAACAGTTTTTGCCTGTCAGTATCATCGCAGACGGCGAGGCATACAGGACTTTAATCATATGAATAAAACTCTTTCCAAGACCCATGACCTCAAGTACCTTCCACAGGTATGACCACTCAAGTCTGTCAAACGCCTTCATGGCATCCAAAGACAGAACTGTGGATGGAGTTGTATTGTCTTTACTGTTATCGATTACATGCAACAGCCTCCTAAGATTATCTGCAGCCAGACGCCCCGGGATAAAACCAGTTTGATCGCAGTGTACCAATACAGACATAAATCTCTGCAGGCGACGGGCCAGCACCTTGGCAAACACCTTTAAATCGGCCCCGAGAAGACTCAAGGGTCTATAGCTACCACAATCATTGGGATCTCAAAAGCCTTCTTTTGTTATTGTTTTGAGACCGCCGGCAGAAATGTACATATTGTAAGTTTAAATCTAGTTCTTACCAGAGATGTGCATGGGGTAAAAAGCATAAACAAACGATTAATCAAGTAAGAAAGTCTTACTAAAACCAAACTGACCAATGAATGGACTAAGAGGGGACACATGTATTCTGTCCTCAGAAATACCCCCAGCCTAAAGGCCAGAAGAAGAAGAAGATAGTGAAGTACGGGATGGGAGGCCTCATCATCTTCTTCCTGATCTGCATCATCTGGTTCCCCCTCCTCTTCATCTCATTGGTCAGATCGGTGGTGGGCGTGGTCAACCACCCTGTCGACGTCACGGTGACCGTCAAGCTGGGAGGATATGAGGTAATCAAGCAGGATGTGGTCATAAATAGGATATGATGTAATGAATTATTGTAGAGGTCATCATTATAGTATAAGGCTGTTGCAGAGACACCACAACGTGGCAGTACATATTAATGAATCAAAAACCCCATGAAATAAAAAATAAAAAATGTATGCAAGGTACCTATGTAAACTACTTGTTGTGTGTGTGTGTGTGTGTGTGTGTGTGTGTGTGTGTGTGTGTGTGTGTGTGTGTGTGTGTGCATGTGTGTGTGTCCAGCCCCTCTTCACCATGAGTGTACAGCAGCAGTCCATCCAGCCATTCACAGAAGGAGACTACAACAGCCTCACTGAGCGCTTTGGAGACAATGCTGTACGTAACACTAGCTTTACTCTGTGTGTGTGTGTGTGTGTGTGTGTGTGTGTGTGTGTGTGTGTGTGTGTGTGTGTGTGTGTGTGTGTGTGTGTGTGTGTGTGTGTGTGTGTGTGTGTGTGTGTGTGTGTGTGTGTGTGTGTGTGTGTGTGTGTGTGTGTGTGTGTGTGTGTGTGTGTGTGTGTGTGTGTGTGTGTGTGTGTGTGTGTGTGTGTGTGTGTTCTGGGGTGAGTTCAGTGATTGAAGCAAAAAGCCTGGGCTATTAATTAAAGTTTTACAGTATACATGTTTGGCACTATGGATTGTGGGCAGGTGTGTTTTTTTATAAC
The DNA here is from genome assembly GCF_963971535.1 of Notolepis coatsorum. NCBI lineage: Eukaryota > Metazoa > Chordata > Actinopteri > Aulopiformes > Paralepididae > Notolepis > Notolepis coatsorum. The sequence goes on from NW_028174264.1 coordinate 20,614, forward strand.
ACTGCTCCTCTCTCTGATGGTCTCTAGGTGGCCATGCAGTTCATCACATTATACAATTATGACGACATAGTGACCACCAGGATAGAGGGCAGTTCAGGCTCTGTGTGGAGGATCAGCCCCCCCAGCAGGCAGGAGGTCATCAGGGAGCTGCTGGGAAGTAACGTCGACATGACGCTGCGACTCGCGTGGAACTTCCAGAGGTACGTGGTTATGTGTCTGTGTGTGCCTTCTATGAGGTAATGTTCATGTTTATATGTTTATTTTTGTTATAGATTGTGTGAGTGTGTGTTTGTTTGTGCACATGACCTTATGGTGTGTGTGTGTGTGTGTGTGTGTGTGTGTGTGTGTGTGTGTGTGTGTGTGTGTGTGTGACTGTGTGTGTGTGTGTGTGTGTGTGTGTGTTTTGGAGAGGGGGTATGATAAAAGCGATTGTGTAGTGTGTGTTTAATTGCTGGGGGTGTACCAAGGAACTGCAGTGAGTGGATATGACTCTATTTGCAGTGATATACAGCAATGAGGGGAATATGGTCTTATGCTTGTGTATGCATTAACTATTGCTCTCTCCCCCCCCCACCCCCCCCCCCCCCCCACCCAGGGACCTAGGTAAAGGAGGTACAGTGGAGCATACGTTTGATACACACTCTATTGCCTTGAATCCAGGGAACCCAGTCAGGGCAGACCTGGCATCACTACTGGTGGGCAACCGCACAGACCCTGTGTAAGTCTAATGGCACTAAAGTGTGTCTTTACATTTGTTAGGGTTAGTGGGACGTCCCAGACAAATATTAGAGTGTTCCATATTTCATATTGCTGTGTGTGTGTGTGTGTGTGTGCATGTGTGCCTGCATGCGCGTGTGTGTTTCTATCACATCACATACTGTATTTCCTTTAGGAATGTTCCTTATAGGCTCTCTAACTACATTCATTGAGTGTGCCTGTGTTCCTTTTGTGTTTGTGTCTCATATAGCATTGGTTATCAAACTCTTTCATGGAAAATTTACACATAATGGGTCAGGGACCGCCATTTGATAATGATTGTATCAGGGACCCCCGTCTGAGAAGATAATTGTCATTAGATGATTTAGTTCAGTTTAGTTCCACAACTGTCAATAATGTGTGTAGGTGGGGAGATATGAGTGGAGAGTGAGATCTAATGATCAGAATAGTCATTATATACATTCTCTCAGTGGGCTAACTTATAGTGAATAAGATATTAGTGAAATTAAACTATTACTAATTTAGCTTGGGACCCCCACAAGGACCCCTGGGGTTCTCCGCACCCCACTTTGAGAACCACTGTCGTAAAATGTGTTGTTTTCCATGTCTCCATTTAGACGTGTCCCTCATATGTTTCCTAACTACATCCGCGCCCCCAATGGAGCAGAAGCCAAGCCAGTCGGCCAGCTCTACGGTGGTCAGTTCACTAGATGCATCTTTGTATTTATACTAGGGCTGTCAAAGTTAATGCTTTAACTTTGGAGATTAATTAAAATGATTTAAAGCGTTACATTTCTTTTATCTAGATTAATCTATGGAGTGAAACATTTTCAACATTCTGAACTTTCAGCAGTATCTTTGCTTGTTCTTTTTTTGCATTGACTCATGCACCTTTTTGAAAATCATCTGACACGAAGATGGAACACATTTCTGTTAATAGATTTATATTACTGGTAGTTCATACAAGTTTGTGTTGATTCTACATTAATTCCATGATTTTACTCAAGTAAATATCTGTTACAAACTTCGGTCTTTAGTAGAAAAATGCGATTTTTAATCTAGATTCATTACAGAAGATTGTGAGATTAATTAGTTAATTATTTTTAATCTATTGACAGCACTAATTTATACATACTGATTTCTATAGCATTTCAAGAGCATGCATTTGTATTGTATTGCTCCATTGGTTGCTGTAGAGTGGCTGGCAGGCCTAGCAGAACGAGAGAGAGAGAGAGACTGACAGTGAGAGGGGAGCAGTCGTCCTCGATGGCCTGGATGAAACACACATGTTCACATACAATACGTGTTATGTATTCAAACCAGCCCGCTTACGAGGGCCATCAAGAGCAAGATTCAAGATTTTCAAGAGGTTTATTTGTCACATACATACCAGGGCATACAGTGAAATGCGGGTGGCCATGCCTGCTTTGATTGTGCAATAATACTAAATAATAAAATACATAAAATAGGCATGATAAAATAGACATGCTAAAGTCCTGAGATAGTGCAATGCAATGTTAGCTACGGATTAAGGCACTGGGTCCTATGTACACTACTATACAATATACAGTTTTTACACCTTAATGCTATACTTTCTATTTCTAAACTATACTATACAAGAACCACAACAGTTCTCTCCTTAAAGTGACCTTTATTTTTCTCTATTTTCACGTCCCCGATGAGTGACCTCTCCCACCTTGCACCACGTTGTGATCGGCCGCCCCTGACGCCACTCTGCCCTCTTCGTGGGCTCTCTCTCTCCTATAGGTGACGAGGACGGTTACCAGAACGTGACGCTGGCCCTGATGAGTGACCGCTCGCTGAACGGCAGCGGTCACCAGGAGTGGTGGAACATTGCCGTAGCGAACTGCTCAGAGAGATGTGGGGTTCTGCCCATGGTGATCTTTAATGACAAGGTCAGCCCGCCCAGTCTGGGATTCCTGGCTGGATACGGGTGAGAGGCACACAGACACAGATGCATAAGGATTACAACACTTAGGCATGACACATTGGATACACAGAGCACACACACACGCATAGTACTAATTTATAAGAATCACACACAGATATATTATGCATAGGGAGCAGACAAAAACAAATACACACACATGCATATGGAGTACAAACTGGAACTGGGAAGTATACTGAATATGAAGGTATGATGATAATCTAATCTAAAACGTGTTCTCTAATGCAGAATCATGGGTCTATATGTGTCTGTGGTCCTGGTGATTGGAAAGTTTGTCCGAGGCTTCTTCAGTGAGATCTCACATTCCATCATGTTTGAAGAGATGCCTTGTGTCGACCGTATCCTCAAGCTGTGCACAGACATTTTCCTGGTGAGTCTACACATGCACACATATGCCCATGCATACACATACAGGTACAAGCACACATACACACATGCATGTTTATTTAGGCCACTTTTGCATAGGGACATTGCATTTATCCCCAAAACCCTAACCACTAACATATAACCCCCCACAAATACAATTGTACAAACACATTTTCCAACCTTTTAAAACTAAACTCTCATCAATGTGTGTGTGTGTGTGTGTGTGTGTGTGTGTGTGTGTGTGTGTGTGTGTGTGTGTGTGTGTGTGTGTGTGTGTGTGTGTGTGTGTGTGTGTGTGTGTGTGTGTGTGTGTGTGTGTGTGTGTGTGTGTGTGTGTGTGTGTGTGTGTGTCTATGTGTGCGTGTGTGTGTTCCAGGTTCGTGAGACAGGAGAGCTTGAGCTGGAGGAGGAGCTGTACTCTAAGTTGATCTTCCTGTATCGCTCACCAGAGACTATGATCAAATGGACCCGAGACAGCCAAAGGGACCGACTGTTAGAAAGAGACTGAGACAGAGACAGACACTCATGGACGGACAGCGAAACGTCCCATCCGCCGGAGGTTTCCATCTGAAGGGCCTTATACAGTGTTTCACTTCTCTACAAAGCACCTTACTTACACTACCGACCCGGTGGGACTCGAACCCCTAACCTGTCTGACAGGAGTCTGTGCCAATGCTCTGAGCTACTCAGAATTCAACCAAAGACCCTGATGAACTGGTGGTGTTTGACGCAACATGATTGGATACTGTAATATTGCAGCAAATTGACTCACAGTCACCTTAATGACAGTTTGCTAAACCGTTGCGCTTTAGTGTGGTGGGAAACTTGTATAGTATACACACCCATCCTAGCATCACTTCTGGATCTCTAGACGAGGAAGCCTGTCAAATACCAGGCTGACTGGATGACTAGCTGTCTTGGTTGCCCGGCTGACCGAATGCTGATTAAGGGACTTGCTGGTCACCCCAACCTTGGACAGTCCTGTTTGGGGACGGGATATCCGACAGGGGCTGGGTCCCTTCTCCTGAATCTTGCAACTACAGCTGACCTGATATTTCTTTGGTCTAGGAGTGTGTCTCTTGAGAGGAAACGTCTCTGCTTTAAACCTGCTTAGAACAGATAGAAGACTATAATGGAAGACAAAGAGCGCTGATGTGCCGCGTTAAAACAATCCTGCTCCAATTCCTCCGTTAATAGCGGACCCCTGTGCAAGGAAAGACGGAGTTCACAGAAGGAGAGGGGGAGAGAGAGTGAGAGAGAGTCGAGAGTGGAATGCCGAGTAGTGTTAATGTTGCGTTACAGCCAGCGGGTTGCATCTCAGATGCTTCTCGCGGCGGTGGCGACGTGTCGTACAGAATGTCCTAATTTTCTCAATGCTCTAAATGCTTTATTCTTAGCGGGGCTCCACCCAAGGGCTGCGATCACCTCTCTCTCCGTCAACAGTTTGTTTCACACATTGATCGGAAAGCAACAAATCCATGTTTACAGACTCTTACTCTTACTCTTAGTGAGACAGTAGTCGAGTCCTGTGTTTGTGTTGCCCTAAAGAATGCTGGTGATGTAATGAGGCCGCTATGGTGAAATCCCAGCACCCGATTGGTCTGGGTCAAAAGAAGACCTCTCTGATTGGTTAATCAACCAGAAGTGTGTATTTTCGGAGCTCATTGACCTATTAAGGACATTGTCAGGTGCTTTCAAAACGGACATTTTGCATTTGATCCAAGGGATCTTTCACTTTTTTGCCCATAAAAGACCCCTTGGATTGGTAAAGGAAACAAAAGACACCACAAACTATTTATATATGTTTCAAATTACAATTTAGTTGACAGTTTGTGTGGGTTGTGATAGCGTAGAGTCTCTGCCCTTTGATCCTGCCTACAGTTGCCATGCAACCGATGGAAAAGGCAAAGACTCTTTAGATGAATTTCCTAAACCCCAGCCCGTTTGGAAATTGCTACAATTCACTAAGTTGCACAGTAATGATATTCTCTCATTTGAAATCCAATTAAATGAGCAGAAATACTACATGTCTTAAGTTGATTTTTCCTTTATTTTTCCTTTATATCCACCCTAAACCATTAATAACACTATATGTCTATCATTCGTCCATATCTTGGGACGATTTAACTATTGAGTTTACAGGTTCCGAATGCTTCATAATTTGATGGGAGAATGCACAGTGTGCATAGTGACAGGTTACATATGGACTCTGTAATGGTGGAAAGACTTGAATCGCACTATTTTACTACAGTAGAATGTACTGTACATTTTGTGTTTAGAATTACAGAATACAGCCACTCCACTGGGAGAGGGAAAAAAAAGCATCTAACAAAAATGAATGTCCCAGACCATGTCCACACGTATACAGATATTTATGAAAAATGCAGTTTTCTCTGCTATCAGGCCCATGGAGAGCTCCCCACAGCCTGCCATCAGGTCAGTTCATGTGAGTGTTTGCTAAAGCATCGTTGTTCTTTTGAAAACAGAGGAAATATCCATGTATGTGTGGACATAGCCTTAGCTCTAACAGTCTGTGCTAAATGTTTCCTTACTGGAATTTACACGGGAGGAAACTGTTATGCTGGAAAACGTTGATATATTGTGACACTATGGCTGGATGTACAGGAACAAAGAAAAGGTTGTTTTTAATTATGACCTGGAGTTGATGTTTTTTCACTCTGTTTTGTCTGCAATGGAAAGATCTAATCTGGGGGCGTATGGGGTTAGTAAAAATCAGATTTTCATTTTGTCGTTCCTTTGTTGATTGAGTTTATAATATGTTCTTAAGAGGAAAGCACACGGCTGCCATTGTGCCTTAAATCACTTCTTTAAATTGTTTTAAAAAATTATTCAGCTGTAGCTTGAGCTGTTTCAAAATGCCAAATATGCACAATTTAAATGCCAAACTTAAAACCATGCCTTGACTTTATGAAACTGTTTGACCCCTTCTTGCCGTCTGTATGTCCTTCGTTCTGCTGTCACACAGGGGCTGGCCTGAATGTGCTGTATTTCACTGTAAACCTATAGACTCTGTTTTGCCATGCAATGTTTGGCAGTCAACGTCACAGTCTAGTTTATCTCAGAGCCGTACAGGCTGTGGCTGTTGAACTTCTCATATCATCACTGTCCTGCAGAAATGTGTCCAAAAAGTACTTCTTTCAGGGATTGAGAGGAACTGAGATTTATTTTTCATGAAGCCAACTTTTGACTTTGATTTTACATTGTAATATCTCTGGTTTGGCTTTATCCTTGGGTTTGATGCACATATATACAGTAGATACAGTAGATACAGTAGATACATACATACATACATACATACATACATACATACATACATACATACATACATACATACATACATACATACATACATACATACATACATACATACATACATACATGCATACATGCATACATACCTACACACAAGTGTCCACACACACAAACATATACATATACATACTGTACATATAAACAAACAAACAAACAAACAAATCATGCAGTTGGATATATATCCCTGCAGGACATATCATTATATGATCATTAGGTAGTGACAACAATGCAATTTGACATCACTTCCAAAATAAGAATGTAGAAAGCGTTGTTCAGGGCATCAACATGGTCAAAAAATATAGCAAACATCAGCATTCATGAGACCTCCATCAGTAGTGACGGTGGCTCTGTAATGGTGTCGAATAAAGCGCTATTTTTGTTGATATACATTTCGGACCACTCATCTCTGTAAGAGCAAGGTCAATGCTAACCATTTCTAACATAATAACTCAATGATTATGTTGGAGCTCCATGTTGATGGCAGCGATGGAAAATCCCATCTCTGATACGCGAGTATCCTATAAAATGCCCAATTAGGATTGATATCTGGTTATTGAGAATATTTTGGTGCTATTTTTATTTTTAATACTTTTCAAAACATCCGCTGCCTTTTGTCTCCCCATAGGAAATTAATTGATGGTGGAATGAAGATCACTCAGAATCATTGTGTTAGTAGTGATTCTCTGAATCGGTCTGAGGGAAATGAGAAATTAATGAACGGTACACCAGTACAGAACTGCAGGCAGTGTTAATTTAGTCAACGAAAATAATGACTAAATATGGTCGTCAACGAAGCTTTTTCCCCTGACGACAACGAGACGTCACGTTAACTCATTGACCGCCGGGGATTAGCCTTATCCTGTGGTAGCTACTGCCATGCTGTAAACGATGGGAGTTAGTCACCTTGTTTGTAGAGCTAAATCTATATTCTATGTTATAGCCATGGATACAATACTATAATCATTTGACATTGAGTTTCTTCCGGTCAAGATGCAAAAAAGAGATCATTTTTCCATCCATACGTTCCCGTGTTATACCGTGGTGAATATAAGTATGGTTTTAGAGCGGTCTAGGGTAATTCATGAAATGCTTAGTTATGGCAGTATACGTCGATTCCATTGTACACGTTGCCATGTCTTGCCTGTATACGCTATTATCCCGAAATCAAATCTAAATCATCATCATTTGTTCCATCATGAATGCATGAAAGGGGGGGGGGGTCGTTTCAGATTATAACACTAAAAACGGTTATCAGCCCGATCGGTATAAAATCATTGCAGGATCAAGCTAAAATGTACGTCAAATCGCCCTTACCTGTGGCCGGGAGTAATCCAAAAAGAATATTCCAATTGTTTGATCGCCATCTGGTATATCCAATGTCCATTTGCTCGATGGCATAATCTACCATAACATATGGATCGGGCATATTTGACGGGCTTCAATGTAACCGGCAGAACTGTTCGTCTTGCCCGACAAGGACAAATGTAACTTGAAACCCTTGGCCATCCCACAGCCCAGGATACAATGTTAGAAAGGGTACTCGATACCGCCGTCTAGCGTGATGCGGCCGGTATTGCACCTAGGCATTCTCAATGCGATTCCCAATGTTAACCCCGAGTCAGTGGGCCTGTAATAAATAAAAATATATCAAATAAAAGAAATAACGATCAAATAACGTATACGTGGTTGGCGTTCAACGGTTATCGGACAAACACGTATATAATCGTCGTTGGCGGCCAATGTGTTAATGTAGATCATATGACACTAACGTGACTAAATAATGAATGCAATGTCGTTGACTACAAACGACGACACAAAATGTAGTTTACAAAATAAAATCTTGTCGAAATCTCTTCATTTTAAGACGAGACAAAATAATTATAACTTTTAGAATAATTCACATTATTAGTAGTGCAGCATTTCCGTTTCTTGTGTGCAGCGCAAGTGCTTTGATTAATTTCCTCACTCACGTTATTTGTTCTTATGCATTCTAGATAGCAGTAACTGCACACGGCATGGGTTTAATGGAACAATGGCGGGGCAACGCGGTCTCGGTCGTCTTATATGCAGTGGGCTTGGACTTGGCAGAAAGTATTGTTGAAAGTGAAAGACGAGGAGGAGACTAGTTTGAAACGAACTGCTACGTTACTGTTAGCATTAGCAACTAGCTAGCTGTCAAATCATCTCAAATTCATTCTTGCATTCCCTTTACTTCTCACGCTAGACACTAATGCAGGAAACAATCCCACCGCTGCCACCAATGTAACCGAGGAATAGTCCGCCTATACTTTCAAACTATAGTAAAATAAAATCATGGGAGAATTTATATCTGATCATCAACATAACGGTTTTCTTCCTCTTTCCACTCCACAACACAACAACGGACCTGTCACAGGTGTGCGCCCTGCAACTCCTAACACCTAATGTTAGCATCAATCAATAATACACATTAATAACACATTTAATAACACATTAAATAGCATACATAAGTTTAACCAGCCAGCACTAACATTAGCTTGTTTGTGTTTAGAAAAAGCTCACGCTAATTTATGAGGCTGTAACTGAGTGGCGAGACTAAAGAAAAAATACTAAATCTAGACTAAACGAAAAATACTACGACTAAAATGCTCAGACCTGTAGTAGACTAAAACATGACTAAACGAAAAATAGATAAAGGTGACTAAATATGATGAAAACAAAAAAGAGCATTTGACACATGACTAAGACTAAAACTAAAGTTTTCTGACGAAATTAACACTGACTGCAGGAACCCTTCACTGCAGTGGACCTTCATGTTTGCATTTCCTTTATTTTTCGACCATGATTGTGTGTTTCATAATGACCCTTTGGAAAACATCACATTTAACCGATCCGTTCGAAAATGGGAATTAGGCAGATTCAATCGTATTCCTTGGAATTATGAAAGCTTGGATAAAGTCTGTGTTTATTTGTACAAATAAGACCTCTGAAGACCCCTGAATAACCACAATGCACCTAAATGTATGCTTCTAAAGTTGTCCAAATGTGCTTTTAAATTCTCATCCACAGCAACGTATCAGCATTTGGCCTACAGTACAGTATATCATAATCACATAATGATGATCCTGATGAACAACGATGGATGACACAATGCTAAGAATTAGAAAAGGATAGAGGACTTCCTTCTTGGGTGTGATGTCACACGGCAGGGTCTCCCTTTCCAAGACAATGTGATTCTGCTATTGAACCAATGACTAGAGTGTTATGATCTGTTCAATAAATGAATATCCTGATTCTTGACCGAAAATCCATTACTTGTGTCCTCAGTTCATTCACATTGTCATTTTCACCATAACCAGGAGGTGATGAGAGGGAATGGTGTCCTCCTTAATTAATAAGTCCCTTTTTAGATTCAATAGTGGGGACATGAATGTAGAAACGGGAATATGCCATCATTGCTCAAGTGTAAGTCTTCCATTGACCCGACTCTACAACTTGTGCTCTTGTAGCTCTGTTATCCAGAATTGTAAAGCAAGTAGTTAGTGACTCTACATCATTTGATGCGGGAAACCTGAAGGTGTGCTTGGCTAAAGAGAACGTCATTGTGTGGGGACGGAGTGTGATTTGGGTTTAACTATTGTGTGGGATCCAAAAGTCCTCACAATAATTGAAAGGTTAAGGTTAGGCATGTAGTGGTAGTTTACGGTATAAATGTACAGTAATTATGAGAACATGTAACATTAAAAGGACATGTGTGTATGCATGTGTGTGTTCCTTGGTCATGCATAATAGGAACAAAAACGACCAGTGTCAATATCTGCCTTCAACTTATGTATCTGCTTCAACTTAAGTACCAAAATACTAATGTGTTTCCCATAGCTGTTCTTATAAATATCAAACATAAACTTACGAGAACTAATTCTGGGAATAACTGTTTCATTCAAGATACTAAATACTTGCAGATGACTGTATTCTTAAAGACGTTTCTGTTTAACAGGTGGAGTTCTTTCAATAGCTAATAAATTCCATATTGAATTTTATTTTAATTCCAGGAATCATATTGTCACCTCATTGTGCCACCTTTTCTGTTGAATGGTGGGAATGTATTTTTAGAATGGAATCGGTGGTTGTAGGTTTGTTAACTGGGGAGGCCAAGGGAGGTACAGGGTTGTGACAGTATAATACTTTTGTGACCAACATGGCAAGCAAACAGAATAGGCACGGTGCTGCATCCTCGGTGGCTGACAGGGTACAACCTCAAAAGCCAAGCACGCCCAAAACCACGCTGAGTGGGCCTAGCCTGGATGCTATCAAGTTATTCCTCACGGAGCTCTTCGAAAAGCACTTTGAGTCTTACTGCCTAGCGGTAACAGCTGAGATAAAAGCGGCCATTTAACCCTTGGATGAGAAAGTGGAAATGCTCCACATGGAAACCACAGACAATACCAAAGAGATTATCTCACTCACGAGAGAGGCTAGTCAGCAGGACCAATGCTTCCAACGCGTCGAGCAGAACCTAGCTACCAAGCTAGCCAAGATTCAAGCTAGGCTCACCGAAGTTCAGTCTCGTGAAAGACGGAATAACATAAGAATTGTCGGTATACCAGAGGACACTGAAGGAACCCATCCATCAAGCTTTGTTCCAGATATGCTGCAAGAAATCCTGGGTAAAGAACTATTGACTAGCCCTCCGGAATGTGACAAAGCCCATCGAGCTAATATGGCTAAACCACAAAAAGGACAGAAGCCGAGAGCTAGAATTATACGAATCCATAGATTAAAAACAAAGGAACTAATCATCCAGTAGGCCCAGGCCAAAAGGGGGCAGTTGTTTGGGTGGCTAGAGTCTTTGATTATTCTCTTAGCCTTACCCCTGCAACGCTTGTTGTAAATGTCTTGGAGAGTGGAAAGCCCACCTCCAATTGTGCGTTCGGCTGAACGGGCCACTCTCTGTAGTCTGCTACGGTCTTGTGCGGTGCTATTCCCAAACCAGGAGTTGATATTGCCAGTCAGGATGCTCTCTATTGTGCATGAGTAGAAGTTCTTAAGGATCTTCAGACTCACTTTGAACTTCCTTAGGCCCCTAAGGAAGTAGAGGTGTTGCTGTGCCTTCTTGACTACACTGTCAATGTGTGTGCTCCATGTCAAGTCCTCGGATATGCGGACTCCGAGGTACTTAAAACTGTTCACTCTCTCGACCGGTGCCCCGGGGGCTGTAGTCCCTGACCCCCGACCCCCTAAAGTCCACAATCATCTCTTTTGTTTTGCTGATGTTCAGGGAGAGGCAGTTCTCCTGACACCACCGCGCCAGATCCTCTACCTCTTCCAGGTAGGCCCTCTCATTGTTTGCAGAGATCAGGCCCACAGGACGGGGGTCTAGCAATACCGGATTCTAAATTATATTTCTGGTCCTTCTCACCGAGGCCCCTGATGAACTTGTGGGGCGGCTATGGCTCAGGGGTAGAGCGGAGCGTCCAATGATCGAAGGTTGGTGGTTCAAATCCCGCTCAAGCCCATGTCCATCTTATTGCCGTTGTGTCCTTGGGCAAGACACTTAACCTACTTGCCTCGTATGAATGTGTATGCATGTGAATGAATGTTGGTGGTGGTCGGAGGGGCCGTAGGCGATGATTATTCGCCACGCTTCCGTGAGTCTGCCTCAGGGCAGCTCTGGCTGCAATTGTAGCTTACCACCACCGGTATGACTGTGTATGAACGAATAATGGACTCTGTGAAGCGCTCTGAGTCAGAGAAGAGCGCTATATAAATCCAATCCATTATTATTATTTATTATTATGAACTGGTTTGATCCCGAGATTGCTGTGTCGTGACTGTGACAATACGTTCCTCGCCTCCATCCAAAGTCCCCTCACGAACTGCCAAGGACTCATGAACTATCCTCAGACTCTGCTGCCATCTTGTGGCCTTTCGCCGGTAGTGCCCTTGCTTGTGTTTCACCTGTCGTGTCTAGTCCTGTCTGTGTTCATTAATGTACTTTCTGTCATGTTGTCATTCCCTGCATTCTTGTATCGGCTGTGTTCCGTTGTCTAGTCTAGTGTTGTCCCCAGTGTGTGTGTATTTGTATTCGGTCCAGTCATGTATTCAGTGTCACTGTAGTGTCTGTAGTCTCCCCAGCTGTCGTTCATCATAATCAGAGTCCTGTATATATTTACCTGCGTGTCCCTTGTTCTGGTGTTGCGTCATTGTCCTGTCCTGTATGCTCTGTACCCTGCCTCTCGCGTTTACACCGTGTACCTTGTTTCGTCAAGCTCCCCGTATTCCGTATACTCTGCTCCCGTTATCCTGTCGTGTCACTCTGTATCATTTATGAAGCTCCCAGTATCCTGTATCTCCTGTTCCTTCGCCATGTAGCGTTTTGCACCATGCGCCTGTTCCAGCCTAGCTGTGTTTAGTTTCTCATTTGTTTTCTAGCTTCCTCGGTTTAGTGTCGTGTACCATTGTTTGCTGCCTTTCCTAGTAAAGCCTCTTTTGTTCCACACCCTGTTGACTCTCGCCTCATCTCTCTACTCTGTCCTGTGTTTGGGTCCACACTCCCTCACGCTCTACACCACCCCATTACAACATGCTTTGAGGAGGCAACAGTCTATCCACAAACACTACAAGATATAATATACTCCAACATCTTGTACTATCAAGCACCCATGGCACCTCGACTCCAATATTTCATAACCAACCATTACTTGTTGGGCATAAACCCATTAACAACCCTCAGTGGGAAAGGAAGGGAGTCCACACTCTGGGTGATGATTATGATAAAACCGGCCTTTGTCGGAATGTCGCTAAACACAAAGAAAACTAAGGTAATGATCATTGAAAAAACACCAGGAACTGTTTGTAAAATACAGGTGGATGGAGAAAAACTTGAACAAGTGAAGGAGTACATGTACCTTGGAAGCTGGATCAGTGAAGGTGGAAGAGCTAACATGGACATTAAGAGAATAACCGGAATTGCAAAGGGCGCATTCTGGAACCATAAAGAATTATTGAGAAGAAACATAAGTTGGAAAACGAAGACGATTTTGGAAACGTATGTTATGTCAGTCTTTTCATACGGAGCAGAAGCATGGACGCTGAATGAAGAGGCAAAGAGGATGATAGACTCTTTTGAAATGTGGACGCTGAGGAAGATGCTGAAGATAACATGGAAGGATAAGATCAAGAATGAGGAGGTACTGAGAAGAGCGGATATACAAGGAGGACAGCTGCTGGAGAGGTTGAAAAAGAGAAAGATGGAGTTGTGCAGGCATGTTCTGAGAGGATCCAGCGGGGAGATGTTCAAGAAGGTGGTGATGGGGAAGGTGGATGGAAAGAGAGGAAGTGGAAGACCAAGAAGAGGCTGGGTAGACGACGTCTGTGATTGGAGCGGAGTGAGAGGCGGAGTCACGGAGTTGGAGAGAAGAAGTGGGGACAGAATGGGTTGGAGAGTGATAGGCAACCTTCGGAACGAAGAAGCCACCTAATGATGATGATTGCGTGTTTCAAGACCTGAGAGAATTGTATGGCCTTCCCGGCGCATCCTTCTTCTTTTATTTACAACTAAGAGTGGCACTCAGAGCACATGGGGTCCCGTGGGGTCAGCCACTACATCCACACCCCTTTTTTGGACTCATCGGAGACAGAACAACCTCAAGGGGCTTCGTTTCAGATTTCTATACACTCTTACTCAGGTCCGCATACAAGAACCTCCCATTAGATATAATTTGGTGGGAGGACATTCCAGAACTGGACCCTGAGTTTGATTGGGATGATGTCTGGACTAATATTACACTGGCCTTCCGTAACCCCAATCACCAACAAGACAAGTACACTTTAATTATATTCATAGAACATATCTCACACCTAGGAAACTGTGTATGATGGGTTTGGTGGCTGACTCCCGGTGCACCCTCTATAACACAGTAAAACTCCTTTAGTATGGGTGGAATAACACAGTAAAACTCCATTAGTGTGGGTGGAATAACACAGTAAAACTCCATTAGTATGGGTGGAATAACAGTAAAACTCCTTTAGTGTGGGTGGAATAACATACAATTACGTTCATATAGTAGAACTTTTTTCTATTGTATTATACCCTATAGTCAGTCCACTTTTGCTCTGCATCCTCTCCATCCATTTACGTACAGAGGAATGCCATTGTGACTTTATACTCTACTTCAATTACATGCCATGTGATATTGTTAAGTCCCTACTTTATGGCAGATGTGTTATTTGAAGGCTTGCACCACTGGCAGGCAGCAGGTGCAGAGACAACGTCCTTGACCTTGTGCAACCTCAATCATCCACTGTGCATAATCTCCCACCTATCTTGCATTTAGTCTTGAATTCACTTCTGGAGGAGAGCGGATCCATTTCCTGATATGCTGCTAATACACTTCTTCTGTATATTCTCCATTAATAATAATAAACATTATTCATATGATGCTTTTCGAAACAGGGTTACAAAGTGGTTCAGAGAACAGAAAAAATTACAAGAAAAGATATTGTAAGTAGAATAATGTGCACGTAATGTGTACATGGCCTAGAATTTCTTGCTACGCCCCTGTCTGTGTTATAGGAAGGACCTAATTTTAGGGATGTTCTTCAGCTAGATAAACATGATTATAGAACTCTAGTTACTTGGCCATCAAAAGAGTGATCAGAGTCAAAAATCACCCCCAGTTTATGACTTAAAGGGGCACTAATCTCATGTTGCACACATCCATTTTTTTTATTTTTTGTATTTTATTTTTTTTATAATTTTTTAAACAAACACATAAACAAACATGACAACACACGATAAGATATACAAGCATTAGTTGACAGTGCACATCCAATGAAATCACATTTTAGTTAATTGTCTTATATAGGATATACCCTTAATACCTGTTATCTAAAAACCTACACACATATGCTCCAGCTCGTACCCCCCCCTCCCGGACCCCCCATTGGATAATCCATCCATTTTCCCTCGCTCCTAACCAGACATTACCATTATATGCTAGCTTTTATTTTCTCCACCACTTCTAACCACAATGTCATTTTGGATTCATTGAGACCCAAAATTCTTGCTGTAGATATTTCTTGATAGATCACATCGAGATATGTAATAATCCAGACCTTTCGGCACATTTTTTCCGGTTGGAACCATCGTGATGCTATCAGATTTTTAGCTACTGTGATACCCGATAAAACCAATCTCTTTAGCTGTGGATGTACTGCACACTCAAAAACATCATTCAGCAGTAATACAGAGGGGTGTACAGGTATATTCCAAGTTAAGAGATTTGATAATTGCTGGGTCACCTCTTTCCAGAATATCTTAACTGGTGGGCAGTCCCAGTACATGTGCATAAATGTCCCCTCGTCCCCATTTGTACATAAGGAGCATTTGGAGTCTTGTATAAGACCCATTTTTTTCAGTCTTATAGGAGTCAAGTATGTCCTGTGAATATAGTTAAGATTGATTTGTTGATGGTCCGGGTTCCTTGATGTGAGTCGAACATTTGCCCAGGCTTCTTGCCAATCAAAATCACTTTCCAGGTCTGGTATATCCCTCCTCCAGACGGAGTCTAGGTGGAGGGTTTCATATGAGGACGTTAGTAATTGATGATAAAAATCTGAAACAAAACCTCTTGATGTCTCTCTTTCATAGAAGAATTTGTGGTATCTGTGGTGTTCAATTGGTTTCGTTAATGGAACACCTTGAGTCTTCAAACATAACAATAACTGTATGTAAAAAAGATGTGTGGACTTGGTGAGATTACATTTTTTCCGTATTTCTTCATAACTACAGAAACCCTGTTTGTTAAAAACATCCCCTAATGAGTGTATGCCTTGCTTTTCCCATATAGGGAATCTTATAGGTTGTTTTCCAATCAAGAGTGCATTGTTATTGAATAAGGGAGTATTATTGTGCCATTTATGTGGGTTAGGATATTTTTTGTGTGTTTCACGCCATATCCGGATCGCATGAGTAATTATGGGGCCAAATTTCCGTTCGCAATTGTAACTGAGGGGTACAATTCCCTGACTGTATTGATAAGTATGGTATCATTAAACCACTACCGATTATGTACTTTAACTACTGGCCACACAGTATATGATATAGATATGATGAACACTTTCCCACCATGAAACGAAGTCCACACAAATGTATAAATCGAATATTTTATATAGCAAAGGGTATATACAACGTTCACTTAATGACATTTATGATTTGAATGCACTTGTAAGGCAAATGAGTATTTGTAGGCAAATCAACATTGAATGTCCAATCTCTGGTTACGCAGGGAGCAAGTATACAACCTGGTTCTTTAGGGAACTATAGCGATGGTACTTAAATGATTATAGCTGGATACACTAAAGGGGGGTCCCGCTGGTTGTAAGTCAGTAGGGGGGGGGGGGTTAGGAGAGCCGCCGGCGATATCCCATCTGGCCAACGATTTCTTGGGAGAATTCAGAGTGCTGAACACGGTGCCCACAGAACCTCGGTCCACAGATGAATACAGCTGGGCCCTCTTGTAGACGGTAGCTGCCGGTCCACAACGAAGAGACGTGAGGCGACCTCACTCGGGGTAGAGCGCCGTCTCACCTGGACTCCTCTCGGGGGGTAGTTCCAACACTCAGCAGTGTTGGCTGTTATCCATGGCATAATCAAAGCACCCAAAGCAAGTAGATAATCCAAGCCGTGTAGGGCTCGCCGTCGTCCGGGTAAAGTAGTCCAATGTGCAGGTCCACTCGTCCTGGCCCAGAACTCCTCGGATGAAAGCACCACACGTGGTCTGCCCAGCCTGGTTAAGACTCTAGATAACGCCAGGAACGATGGGGGTACTGCTCACTTTATAACTCTAACCGAACGATGCACCATACATAATAGACTATTATTAACTTAATAGAAATACGTCCCACTCGACGGTATAGTGCCAAACTATGACAATTCAACTATTAATCCACACGATGTCTCAATGCCTATTCTGAGGCCAAGTAGGCCATACTGCACCACACGTGGGTCGTGGGTGAGGCTTCACATCTGTTACTAGGTTGGAGGGTAAAGGACTAATGGACTAAAAGAAAGTTCTACTTTACTTGCGCCATATATATATATGCGCTGTGAACAAATAGTACCATTCGTATTTCGCCAGACGTATTCCTACGCGGAACCGGGCTTGTAACGACATGTTCGTCGGCGCGATTGAACTTGAACCAAGGGGCTTGGCTGCTGGCGCCAGGTTCTTGTCCAATGAGAGAATGAAACTATTATGGGCTGTTAGTAGACTAAAGGGATATTCAGTGTATATGTACAAGGAATATACAAGGGATATCAAACGATATACAAATACTATTAAATATATATCCATAAATAAATATATATATTCGGTTTAATCTGATCCTTCACAACAGCCGCCCCCTAATTAGTCCCACCTAATTAGCTAAGCAGAGACAGATTAACCGCACTGTCTACCACTCAAGGTCCGCTGTAAGGGTCAGTCAACTCACAAAGTCGTGGGGTCATGGTCGTCATCGATAGTGTCTGGGAGTCTGGGCAGTTCTATTAGCCTCGCCACGGGTCGTGTGTAAGTTCGCCCTTGGACGAGCACCTCAGCTGCTCGGACCTTGCCATCGGCACCGGTGATCACTTTGCTTACGCGGCCAGCCGGCCACATAGCTCTGGGTAGTGACTGGTCGATAATCATGACGACTGTTCCTTCTGTCAAATTGTCTCTCTCTTTTACCCACTTCTGGCGGGTCTGTAGAGACGGTAGGTAGTGGAGTAGAAAGCTGTTCCAAAACTTGTCAGCTAGTACTTGACTGTACCTCCACATTCTTCGGCCGTTCGCTTCTTCAGGCCTGTACATTGTCTGGGGTAGCGCGGGGTCCAGCCGCCCCATCAAGAGTGTGTTGGGGGTGACTGGGTCGACATCTGCTATATCACTGGAGACGTAGCCGAGGGGCTTGGAGTTCAATACTCCCTCGATCTCCGTGAGGACTGTCATTAGGACTTCTTCCGCCACAGTCTGGGCCCCAAGCACGGCGTACAGGGCTGTCTTTATAGAACGTACTTCTCGTTCCCAGGTTCCACCGAAGTGGGGTGCGTTCGGGGGATTAAACTGGAAGTCAATCTGGGATGGAGCGAGGTGGGTCTTAAGTTCTGGGCCCATAGCTTGGAAGCTCTCTCTCAGCTCTCTTTCTCCGCCTTTGAAGTTTGTCCCGTGATCAGACAACAATGTAGACGGTTTTCCTTTCCGTGATGTGAATCTTCGGAAGGCCATAAGGAATGAGTCTGTGCTCATGGTCGGAAGGAGTTCGATATGTATCGCTCTGGTGGTCATGCATTTGAATACAATACCCCACCGCTTCTCGGTTCCTCTTCCTTTCTTTATATACAACGGGCCAAAACAGTCCATGCCTGTGGAGTGGAATGGCTTGTCGCCGAGTCGGAGGCGACAGGGAGGTAGGTCAGCCATCCGGGGTATGCTGGGCTGCGCGCGCCACTTTCGGCAGTCTAGACAGGTTCGCTGGAAGCGTCGCACTGCTTCTCTTCCTTGAAGTATCCAATAGCGACGTCTGATCTCCGCGAAGACTCTCTCTGCTCCTGCGTGGTGTACATCCTCGTCGTATTTCTTTATGATCAGCTCTGTGACCTTGTGTCGGCTGTTCAAGACTATCGGGTACTTAACGTCATCCGGTAGATTGGGGGCTCTCCGCAGACGACCACCCACTCTGATGAGATTATGGGCGTCGCTCTCGGGTGCCAGGTGGAGCAGTCTGCTGTCTGATGGGACGGGCTTTCCTCCCTGTAGACAGTCTAGCTCATCGGGGAACGAGTCTCTCTGGGCTCGTTGTAGTAGAAGAAGTTCTGCTTCTTCGTAGTCAGCTGCTGAAATGTCGGCAGTGGGCTGAATCTCTGGGTGGTGCCGCAGAAATGTCTTTAGCTGCGCACTCTGTAGGGTAATGCAATCATCTATGTTGGGGTCTGTGGAGGCGACTGTGCTCAGTCCACAGAACATAGGTTTCTTGTTCTCAGCCTCCTCTTTACTCGCTTCCCGTGGGGTGGGCGTAGGCCACTCTTCTTCCGGGAGCTTGAGGAACTCTGGTCCGTCACTGTAGATGTTGCGACGGGTGAGGTCATCTAGGGACATTCCCCGGGTGATGACGTCAGCTGGGTTGTGTTTGGTGTCCACATACCGCCAGCTCGCTGCTTCTGTTAACTCTTGAATCTCGGTGACTCTGACTCCCACGAAGACCTTGTATCTGCATGAATCAGACTTGATCCATGTGAGTACTGTCGTGGAATCTGACCACAAGATTGTTCTGTGCACCGGAATGGTGAGTTCACGTTGGATTAACGTGGCTAGATGCGCTCCTGCTAGGGCTGCGCAGAGCTCTAGACGCGGGATAGATTGTTGCTTTCGTGGGGCTATTCTTGAGCGAGCCAGGATGAAAGCAGTGTGTATCTCTCCTCCCTTCTCTTGGGCACGCAAGTAGGCCACCGATCCATAGGCTACTTCGGAGGCGTCACTGAAGACGTGTAGATCCATCTTGCATGTCTCTGGCCTCAATGTGGGTGGGAAGTAGCTGCGGCGTATATTGACGCCTGGGAGTGAGCGGAGCTCCGTCTCCCACTCTCTCCATGTGGAGGCAAGGTGTGCGGGTATTGGGTCGTCCCAGCCCTGGTCCTTGTCCCATAGTGCTCGTACAATCATCTTTGCCCTGGTGGTGTAAGGTAGAATACATCCCAACGGGTCATATTGTCTGGCGAGTGTTCTGTACACACTCCGTCTGGTGGTCGGTATCGCCGTCGACCTTCCCTGCTCCGTGGTCAGGGGTTTGTGTCTATAGTGGAGCGAGTCTGTTTTGAAGCGCCAGACTAATCCTAGTGTCATTTCTTGGGCTTCTCCTGGGATGGTCGCCATCCAGGTCTCGCTGCTGGCAGCCTTGTCCGCGGGGGAGAGGCTGCGCAATACGTGCGGGTCGCTGCTGGCCCACTGCCTGAGATCAAAGCCGCCTTTGATCAGGGAGGCGCGTAGCTTGAGTAGGAGAACCTCGGCTTCTTCTTGAGTCGAAACGCTTTGTAAACAGTTGTCCACGTAGAAACTGTTCTTCACACTGTGTCGGACCTCTTCATCTGCTGCTGGGTCCTCTGCGACGTGTTTCTGTAGTGCAAATGTAGCACAGCACGGGCTGCATGTGGTTCCGAAGGGGAGGACTTCCTCTTGGTAGATGGCTGGTTGCTCATCCCCGATCCTCTCTCTCCATGGTAACCGCAGCAAGGGCTTCTCCTCTGGGGAGAGGCTGCGTAATGCTGGGGGGTCGCTGCTGGCCCGCTGCCGGAGATCAAAGACGTCTTTGATCAGAGAGGAGCGGAGCAGCGCACGGCGTCGCCAGTCAATCTTCGTTACGTGTCCCGCTGTGATTAGCTTCTCAATCTCAGCGCGGTACACACTCTCTTGAGCGGGGTCTTTGGCTAGGCGCCGCTCTGTGTTCAATAGATACCGCTCCGTAGCGTCTTTCTTTGCGTGAAAGGTGGGCATTCCCTCTCGCCTCAGGAGTGGAGTTGCGTATCTCATCACTCCGCCGACTGTGACTCTCTTTGTCCCTTGCTCGAGGAGGTTTATGGCGTAAATGTCTTCTTTAGAACGAATGTCTTTCTTTTCGTTCTTAAAGGGCATTGTCTCTAGTGTCCATAGCCTCTCGACATGCTGCAGGAGAGTGGTGTCTTCTTCTGTCGCTCTGGAGTGGAGGCAGCTAGTGGCTGCTGTTCGGTTGAGAGATTTAGCGAGGGGGCCTTGTAGTGTCCACCCTAGGCGGGTCTCGACTGCTGCAGGACAGCCTCGGGGTCCTGTATGGACCCGGTCTATCGGGACTATGAGGTCTGCATGGTCGGAGCCTATCAGCAGGGTCGGGGTGGCGCCGTCTATGAGCGGGATAGGTAGTTGACGCAGGTGCACATATTTATCCATCAGCTTGGCGATGGGGTAGGTGTACTGTGATAGTCCTATTTCTTGGCTGGTGAAAGCATTTGTAATCCTATACCGTCGCTCTGGCTGCCCGCTTGCTGCGATAGTGAAGGAGACATTCTCGCCCTTTATCGTCTTTAAATCTCTTCTTATTGTCCGAATCGTCATTTGGTTCTCGCTCCCCCGTAGTCCCAGCTGGGCCGCAGCGGACGCGAGCAGAAGGGTCTTCTCTGACCCGTCATCAAGGACGGCGTAAGTGTCCATGACTTTATCTTGGTAGCTCAATGTTACACGGACTACCTTTAAGAGCACTTGGGCGCCGCTGCTGCTGGCGGGGTCAATGTACATGACACTTGCCTTGGTGCTGCTCGATGGTGCAGGTGCAGGCTTTCTTCTGTTACTGTCGTGTAGTACATCTAGATGGGCTCCGTCACACCGACTGCACCTCTTCTTTAGGCGGCATTCGGCTGCCATGTGACTGCGCGCACATCGGTAACAGCGCCTGTTGGACTTTATCCATTGACTCACTTCTTCTGCATTCATCTTTGTGAACAGGTCACATTGTGACAGCCAGTGTTCCTTCTCGCAGTACGGGCACACCATCTTCCACTTCTCTTTTCTCGAGGGGGTACTGTGGTTCTTACTGCTCGGTACTGATTCTGATTGGTGCATGACAGTCACCGATCTTCTTCCATCGTTTATTCTCCTGGGTCCCTCTCTGGAGCTTGGTGTGCTCCGCCCGAACGTATCCAGTCGTAGGCTGCTGACTTCTCTCGCCAGGAAGTCGGCTAGATCGAGGAGGGATGGTTCGGGACCGTTAGGATCACGGTGGTCTCTCTGCCGCCTGAAGCGCTCTTGTCTGGCGGGCGGCAGCTTCTCTAAAATCCTCTCGACGTTAGAGTTGGCGTATAGCTCGTGCATACCCTTTTCTCGTTGCGCTCCCAGCATCCCTACCAGGGACTGCACTTTTATAGACAGGTCGTCTAATGAGCGATTGTCTGTTGCTGGGGGTAGGCGGTCAATATGCCTTATCTCTTGGATTACGTAATCCCATATACGTCCATATCTCTGGTCCAGCGCTGCTAGAGCCGCGGTGTATGGGGTCGTAGAGGTGGCATAGGCTAGCGCTATATTGTGCGCTCGAGGTACTTTCAGGTGCTTCAGTAATATTGCATACTTGTGGCGTTCATCAGCGACATCCACCATCATTGTCTCTAAGCACATCCGGAGCTCCGTGTACTGTGCTCGATTCTCATAGGTGAAGTCTGGAAACGTCGGTGTGGCAATGTATGACGCCGTGGATGGCTGATACATCGGCGAGCGTTGGGGGAGAGACCTCCTAGGCGAGTCTCCTCTTGCGCCTCTCTGTGGGCTGGTACCGGCAGGGTACCATGGCCCGCTGGTCCAGGTGCTATTCCTCGGGGCTGGTCGTGCGTCATGCTCACCCGTGAATAGAGTCGGGGGTCTGTAGCGCAGCGCCGCGGGGGTATAGCCTGGGCTGTACTGGACCTCCTGGTCCGGTGGAGTACTGTGCTGTCGTCGGGCTTGGTTCTCCTCCTCTCCCTCTTCTTCTTCTATCAGGTCCTCTAGATCCTGTAGTCGTTTATTTAGCTTCTCCGCAGTGTATGCCGCTCCTTCCTTGTAGCTGGGTCTCGCTTGGACCGGTCTGGGAAGGGGGTCTGCGGGGGGTATAGGCTTGGTCTGTTGGTCAAGTTCAGGGTCGCTTGCTCGGTTAGGAGACGCTGCCCTTGACTGTTGTCTCGACGAGTTCCTTGAACCCCTGGCGGAGGGAGAGGGTGTTGCCTTGAGGATCAGCTGCTCCATTAGCTGCGCTTGTAGTCTGTCGCGCTCGGCTTCGCGCTTGGTGAGATCTGCTTCTCTTTGGGCACCGGCAGCGGCGCGCTGGGCGTCGGCCCGGTCTCTTGCCATATTCTCTTCCGTCTGAAGGCGTCTCATCTCCAGGCGTATGCGCTCTTCCTCGCTCCGTTGCTGTGTCTGGAGTCGATCGCGTTCACCCTGAAGTCGATCGCGTTCACCCTGAAGTCGATCGCGTTCGGTAGAGGCTGTCAGGCTGGCGAGGAACGCCTGTGATAGCATCCTCTCCGCTTCGCTGGGGGAAGACGGTTGTAGAGGTGAGCCGCTCCTGGCTGTACTCGTTGGGGAGTCCTGGAGCTCTATTTCCTCGGCGCTCTCCTCCTCTTTTTCCGTGCAGAGTTCTCTCTCTGTAGGGTTGTCTTCCTCCCGGGGCTGGTCGGGGACTACTTCTTCGGTATTGGCGGGGGGTAAAGGCATGTCAGCTCCCTCCTGGTCCCCACCGTGAGCTTGGTCAGTTACATTAGAACCCACTAGGGCCTCTGTGGTCGGGGTAACCTGGTCGTTAGGGTCAGACATAATTTTACTTTCTACTTTTACCGCGTTTACCGTTTGTCGAAGGCTAGGTAGTTGACTGACAGCGTAATCCTCTAAGTACTGAGGTGTCTGTCGTCTGCGCCGCGGGCGTTCTACGTTAGGAGGACCGTTTCGTGGAGTGTTCATCATAGGCCATTTCAATATTAATAACACTATATTAATATTACACTAGTTACCATCCGGCTCGAAGGACCAATTGTAACTGAGGGGTACAATTCCCTGACTGTATTGATAAGTATGGTATCATTAAACCACTACCGATTATGTACTTTAACTACTGGCCACACAGTACATGATATAGATATGATGAACACTTTCCCACCATGAAACGAAGTCCACACAAATGTATAAATCGAATATTTTATATAGCAAAGGGTATATACAACGTTCACTTAATGACATTTATGATTTGAATGCACTTGTAAGGCAAATGAGTATTCGTAGGCAAATCAACATTGAATGTCCAATCTCTGGTTACGCAGGGAGCAAGTATACAACCTGGTTCTTTAGGGAACTATAGCGATGGTACTTAAATGATTATAGCTGGATACACTAAAGGGGGGTCCCGCTGGTTGTAAGTCAGTATGGGGGGGGGTTAGGAGAGCCGCCGGCGATATCCCATCTGGCCAACGATTTCTTGGGAGAATTCAGAGTGCTGAACACGGTGCCCACAGAACCTCGGTCCACAGATGAATACAGCTGGGCCCTCTTGTAGACGGTAGCTGCCGGTCCACAACGAAGAGACGTGAGGCGACCTCACTCGGGGTAGAGCGCCGTCTCACCTGGACTCCTCTCGGGGGGTAGTTCCAACACTCAGCAGTGTTGGCTGTTATCCATGGCATAATCAAAGCACCCAAAGCAAGTAGATAATCCAAGCCGTGTAGGGCTCGCCGTCGTCCGGGTAAAGTAGTCCAATGTGCAGGTCCACTCGTCCTGGCCCAGAACTCCTCGGATGAAAGCACCACACGTGGTCTGCCCAGCCTGGTTAAGACTCTAGATAACGCCAGGAACGATGGGGGTACTGCTCACTTTATAACTCTAACCGAACGATGCACCATACATAATAGACTATTATTAACTTAATAGAAATACGTCCCACTCGACGGTATAGTGCCAAACTATGACAATTCAACTATTAATCCACACGATGTCTCAATGCCTATTCTGAGGCCAAGTAGGCCATACTGCACCACACGTGGGTCGTGGGTGAGGCTTCACGTCTGTTACTAGGTTGGAGGGTAAAGGACTAATGGACTAAAAGAAAGTTCTACTTTACTTGCGCCATATATATATATGCGCTGTGAACAAATAGTACCATTCGTATTTCGCCAGACGTATTCCTACGCGGAACCGGGCTTGTAACGACATGTTCGTCGGCACGATTGAACTTGAACCAAGGGGCTTGGCTGCTGGCGCCAGGTTCTTGTCCAATGAGAGAATGAAACTATTATGGGCTGTTAGTAGACTAAAGGGATATTCAGTGTATATGTACAAGGAATATACAAGGGATATCAAACGATATACAAATACTATTAAATATATATCCATAAATAAATATATATATTCGGTTTAATCTGATCCTTCACAACAGCAATGGTTGATTGATAGTTTAGTGTATGCTATGTCCTTCAGTCTATGTGGGGCTACTATGTTTTCTTCTAATTTTCTCCAGGATACTAATGCTTGGGGATCAAACCATGTTGTCAATGGTCTTAATGTGTACGCCTTAAAATAGTGGAAAAAATCTGGAAATGCTTTCTCTGTGCGGTGGATCTTTTTATACGTGGTGGTTTGTTATTCCAAATAAATGTGGAGGAGTGTAATTTTTTCCAGCAACCCTCTGGAGGGGGTAACGGTAGCATTGAGCTGAAGAAGTTGATTCTAGGTAGTACGTCCATCTTAACTATTGATATCCGTGCCTGTACTGAGTTTTTAAGTTTTGCCCACCTATCAAGGTCGTCTTTGATTTTGTTTTGGATTTTTGTGTAATTGTGCTTCACCGTTTGTCTTATGGTGGGGAATATTTCCACTCCCAAACATCTAAAATGTTTTACCATAGGTATCTCTCCTGGGAGGATTATATCTTTTTTTGCAGGGGCGTTAAGTGGAAGGAAAGCCGACTTCGGCCAATTTATCTTGAATCCCGATAAGTCTCCAAAGTTCTCAATCAACTTGAGCAGATGAGGCAGTGTGGTGTTGGGGTTTTGCATGAACAGTATTACGTCGTCCGCATATAAACTAATTTTATGTTGTGTGCCCTTGATTACGATTGGTTCTATGGATTGGGATTGTCTTATATATTGTGCTAAAGGTTCTAATGATAGATCGAATAGTCCGGGACTAAGAGGGCAACCCTGTCTAGCTGAGCGTGATACCGGAAAGATTCCGGAGGTGATTATACCTGTTGTAATCATGGCCGATGGGTCTTTGTATACTACTTTAATCATATCAATGAAACCTTTACCTAACCCCATCTTCTCTAATACTGCCCATAGATACGACCATTCCAGCCTGTCGAAAGCTTTCATTGCATCCAGGGACAGCATCGCCTTAGGTATGGTGTCGTCCTTGTCGGCATCTAGTACGTGCAGTATTCGTCTTATGTTATCAGTGATCAGGTGGCCTCTTATGAAGCCAGTTTGGTCCGGATGAACTAAAGACGTCATATGCTTTTGTAATCTGATGGCTAATACCTTAGAGTACAGTTTGATATCGGTTCCGAGGAGGCTTAAGGGTCTGTAACTACCGCACTCGGTGGGGTCTTTGTCTTTTTTGAGAAGGACTGTTATGAGTGCAATATTGTCGTTCTTATGGAAGTTCCCCTCCTTGACTGAGTATAAGATCATATTTAGTAATAAGGGTCCAATTATGTCCCAACAAGAGAGGTACATTTCTGGTGGGATACCGTCTCTTCCAGGAGCCTTACCACTTTGCATTTCGGATATGGCCTTCTTGAGTGCCTCTAGTGTGATCGGTGTTTTTAACTGTTTAGCGTCATCCTCTGAAAGTTTAGGGAGAATAATTTGATTAAGATATGTGTCCATTTTGTTTTGATCGAAGGTCGTTTCTGATTTATATAAGTTGGAGTAGAATTCTTTGAATGTCACGTTTATTTTTTCAGGGTCTGTTTCAAGTACTTGTTGTGCTCTAATGGTAGTTATATCTGCAAATTTTGCATTAATTCTTAATCGCATGGCTAATAGGTGACTAGGTTTAGAACCTTGGGAGTACTGCTGTTGTCTTGTGCTACGTATTTGTATTTCCGATTGTTGTCTGTATATGGCATTGATCTCTTTTTTTAGTACCTTGACTTGATTTTCTAGTCGAGTTGAGTTGTTGTATTGTAAAGAATTAAATAACGTTGAGTAAAGCGTTTCCAGTTCAGCCAGTTTTGTGCATCGATTCTTGCGCATTTTGGAGGAAAAGCTATCAGTGAAATCCTTGATCATTCCCTTTACCGACATCCATATTATTCTGGGGTCTTGCACCGAGTTTGCATTCTCCCGTAGGAATATTGTGAGAGCTTCTTTGAGTTGTGTAATGAATTCCTTGTTATTAAGCAGCATCGAGTTAAATCGCCATCTTGGGGCTCGGGAAGATAGTATACCAAATGTTCCTTTTAGGAGTAAATAACAGTGATCTGATAGTGCATTGGGTATCATTTCCACTTCATAGTTATCAAATAGTCTCGGGGATGCAAAGACAATCTATTCTGGATAATGTGTTATGTCTCGCAGATCGACAAGAGTACTTTCGGGTCGTGGGATTAAGTGATTGCCAAAGTCATTTACACCTATAATCTTCGACCAATCCTTTAATGCATTAGATGAGTTCTTTTGTTCGCTGGAAAAGGCGAGGTAAGATTTGTCCATCCTTGGATTCCAAATGGCATTAAAATCCGCACCTATTATAAATGAGTAATCGGGAAGGTCTAACATTGCTTTGGTTAGTGTAGTGAAGAAACCCACTTCATACAAATTTGGGGCGTATACCGCTACCAACGCTATTTTCCTGTTCTTGTGTACAATCTTAGCTATAGTTATCCGACCATCTACATCAGACCATACTCCCTTTAATTCAATATTCAACTTACGTCTAACGACTATGGCTACACCCCGAGTTCTCGTACCAAAAGAAGAGTGACTAATATTATGATATGTGTTGTCCGCTAACGTATCTATGTCTTTCTCTAGAATGTGCGTTTCGCTTAGCAGAGCAACGTCCACCTGTTCTTTTTTCATCAGTGTGAGCACGCTTTTGCGTTTGTGTTGGTTATTTATTCCCCCAGTGTTCCAGATCATTATATTCAAACTAGCCATAATCTATACATGTTGTTGTGTAGTTGTTGGTAATGCTTCTGGAGTGCGAGGCAACAATAGATATACATCCAACTAGTGAGGTCCCGTTGAGAGCCGAGCTTAAAAATCCCCTTTCCCCCCCTCCCACGAGAGTCGTACAGGATTGTGTCCCATAGACACATCCTACACGTATGACTCCCTCCCTTAGGCCACCGGATTACCCAAATTGAGCTTTGTAATCCTACTCTTCCTATGCTAATTGCCATAGGATCTAAAACTTTCATTCTAATTCAATAGAATGTCGCTTTTGGTCTTGCGCCTTCCCATTAATGTACTAACAATAGTGTGAAAAATGAAAAATATACCTTCATTAATATATTCATTTGAACCTTCTACTAACTTATGTAGGAAACATCAGAAAAAAGGAAAAGAGTGGAGATAAACACTAACACTTTAAAATGAAAAAAAATAACAATGAAAGATAAAAAATTAAAAAAGGAGTGAGAACTAAAATAAAACTCATCAGAGAAAAACAGATCAAATAAAATTGAGTAAAGAGAAAAAAGAGAAAAACAGAGACTTTTAGAGCTACATTGTGCAAATCTCTAAATCAGTGGAGTAATTATTTAAAATATTCGAATAACCTTGTCGTGCTTATACATTTAGATGTGGCTAATGTATTTTTTTTTAAAGCCTTATTAAAGCCTAATTAAAATTCAGTCCTTGGATCCTATGCTTATTCACACCGGATGTTAGTGTTAAATTTACAGGCCTTCGTTGAAGGGGTGCATTATATTCTAGAAGGTTGTAGAATACTAGTAAATATGTAAACACTGCTGTTATGTTCCAGAATGATCTTCCTACCCAGGGGTCATGACCTTCTAGTATTTTCCGGGGATATTCCTTTGTGTCCCTGAGCAGTCGAGAGAGGAGCCCAGAATGATCCAGAATGTTCATAATGTTAATGTTGGATTATTGTCTCTACAGAGACCAGAAGACTGTAAATATAATGCCTTACGAGCCATATTAAACATCTTGTGCCTTATTGTTGCCAGAGTGCATATCATCTGTTACTTTTGTTGAGCCGTGGTAAAGTCATTCTAATAAAATTACTAAAATACAAAGAGAAAGAGAGAGATGAATAGGCTTATCTGCTCTGAGCCAGTGTTGCGTCCTGCCCGGGGGGACCAGATCCATGTTGCTTCATGTAATCTTCGGCGGCTTTAGGCGTGCGTATTCCCTGCCTAATACCGTCTTTTCCCAAGATCGATAATAGTGCCGGGTAGTTAAGGATTGGCCTGAGACCACTCTTAAACATTCTCTGCATCACATCCTTGTAGGGGAAACGCTGAGCGATGGCCTCCTTACATAGATCTTCGTAGATAGATATTGAATTTTCACCATATTTCAGTTTCCCCCTTTGATTGCGCGCTCCTCTAATGATGGCGTCTCTTGTTATCGTCTTGCGCAGGGTAACAATGATAACTCTCGGACCGTTACCTCTTTGGCCTCGTGTACCGACTCTGTAACATTGGTCCACTGTCTGCGCTGTGGGAAGGGTGTTATTACCTAAAATATCTACTAACACTGTTAGAAAGCTGTCGTCTGTGCATTTGACTGATTCATCCAGTCCCACAATGCGGATATTATTTATATATATTATATATTATATATTATATTACTGTAGTAACGTTGGGTCTCGAGCTGCCTCTCCATTGCTTTCTCTTCGACTTCTTGTATTTTCTTCCGACACTCTTCTTCCACCTGTTTTATCTCCTTCGATAACTCTGTTAATCCATCGTTGAGGTTCTTCTCGTTCACTTGGACCATCTGTGTAATTTCTATCACCGTATTCTCCACTGCCGTGATTCGCCCGGCCTGTACAGCGGCTGCTTCCATAACCTCTTCGAATTTAGCATCGACGTGTGCTTTGAATTCCTCAATGTGTAATTTGAAAGCGACCATCTTCATCAGGATAGTCAGAGAGTTGAAGTCCGTGTCAAAATAGGCGCCGTTGGAGTATCTGTGCCGAATCTCTTTCCAACCTTTTTCTTATCCTTAATATCCATGTAATGTCTTTTGATATAGTTAGTAGAAGGTCTTATCAATACATACGATGTGGTTTAATCTCTTTTGGTATTGTTCAAATAAGGTTTTTAAACGAAATTAACGTTGACGGGAGCGGAGCTATAACCAAACGCGTATCGCTTCACATTGCGTTCAAACCGGAAGCACATCCACATCCATTTAGTTTGACAGTTATTGAGAGTTAATGAGTTTGAATATGGCCTCTGATGACATCACAGGAGGAGATATTCAAACTCATTAACTCTCAATAACTGTCAAACTAAATTAATGTGTGCAAAATAGTTTAGCCTTGGGATATGTGTGAAATTATGTGCAAAATAAATGGCAGTTTTTCTGCCAATATCAGACTGCAGAGAGCCGATAGCATTTGAGGGGCCAAATAGAAGAATCTCTGGTTATATTATCGTATAGCTTACGCTCTGCTCTATTGGAACTATCCCTTTATCCAGTCTAATATTGAATAATTTTCTCCACATGCACACACCCATCCGCCTGGCCACACCCACATCCGCTCCTCTACATAAGAGGGGTCGTGGCCACACCATCAGCTCCTTCCCTATTTTCACCACCGTAAAGTGCCTGTATACACCACTTTAGTTTAGTGCCGAAATAGTTATTGGAGAAAAGGAGCTGCGTTGACATTATATCTTTGTTTTCTCTCTCACTATTTTTCAAGGAAATACAGCGATAATGCCTTTGCCACCGGAGTGTCTAGAAGATGATGATCATTCTGACCTCCACCGGCGCTTCGCATTAGGGGCGCGCGTCGCTGAGCAATCCCCGCCGGCATTGTCTCCGGCTCTGCAGCTGGACACTATGCTTGGGAGGCGGTCGGCTGTGTGGGGGCTGACAGCCTCTCTGGGCGGGTGATTTTTTTTGCAACACGGGCGCCAGGTGTGTCAGTTGTGGGGGGTCAACTGCACAGCTTACGAAGGTCGGCTCCAGGCTAGAATCCTTTTCGCTGCCCCTTAGCGGCGTGGAGGGGGTTCTAGTCTGATGCCCCACGATAACATTAGCTCCTCCTCAGTGAAGTCATAGCTTTGTTTTCCTGGGACCGTGATTCCGAATATGCGGTTCAATTCCCCGGGTCTCTGGACAAACGGATACCCTCTGTTGCCGTGCTGGCCCCGCTTTTCAAGATGAAAAACACCCGCTGTGAGGGAGGTGAGCTTGGTGTTTCGTTATGAGAATATCCCCGAGCTCAGGTCGGCTGCAGCCCGCGTACAACGAGGGGCTTGCTGCTGATACCGCTGTGTCTGGTAAACACCGTTCTGAAGAGGGGCGTGTGTTGCCTTTTTTCCCTTTTTTCTTCGGACAAGAAGAGGAAAAGACAGCGGCTGTCTGAAGTGTTGGCCTGTATTGCTTTTTCTCACGTTGTGCAGCTTTCAGTAGTAGCCGCTTAGCTTGCCACTGCGTTAGCTGCCGGCTGCGCTCGGCTGGAAACGTTAGCTTGATGCTATCAGTTAGCCTAGAGTTAGCTGTTTAGCTTGTGCTACAACCATTGGCGCTAGCCGTGAGAATAGCGGGCCCTGGCACTCTGACTACGACGTCATCTCTGGCAGAAGATGTCGTCGGGCCTGCGCCATGACTGGCGGCAGGAGGGGGGCGTCACGCCGGAGCTAGGCTCCGGCCATTGCCTCTTCTGGCCTTGCCAGCGAGAGGCCTTCGTCAACGTGGTGGACCAACCTGTGTTATGGCCTTTCGTCCTGCGTTCGTTGGTGCAGGTAAGGTGTCCATTGGACATTACCCCACTCTTCCTTCCTGCCCCTCCCGAATGTTTTTGGTTAATAATGATGTCTTTGTTTAACAAAACATATGTTACTTCACTACATTTGGAGATACGACCTACCTCTACCTAAGAACAGCGTTGTTTTTTACGTGAGTAAAAATTAACTGTTTTTTTTTGTTGTATGATGAGAAGTTGTGTGTGTTCATGTATCGTTTAGACAACGTGGCTGAGCCCACAACTGGCTGGGTGTTACCCTACAATGCTGTGCATAGTGGCATATGATCGAGGGCCTGAGTCCCTCTCTTAGCTTGTTATTCTTTACTTGAGGGTAATGATGAAAATAACAAGTGGCAAGTTTTTTTTCACACATAAGCAGAGCTGTGGGAAACCTGTTTTCGGCTGTGGCTGGCATGATGTAAAGCTTTTACTCTACACATTTGGCATTGTATCAGGGGTGAGGTGGTGAGTGAAATTATTCCCCGGTTTGCCCCTGCCCCCCGCCCCCCCCCCCCCCCCCCCCCCTCCCCTCCCCTCAAATATGATTTTGTTTACAAAATGTGTGTTGAGAGGGCGGCTACGTGGCGTAGTGGGCAAGGCGCTCGCCACGAATGCGGAGACGCTGGGCTCGCGCTCCACATTGCTTTCAGTTTAGCTGGTCGTTCATACTAATACACATTGGCCGTATTACCTGTGGGAAACTGATGGGTGGGGATCGGGCGTTGTGGACAGCGACTCCTACAGGTCGGTTGGTGCGCCTGCGCAGTAGAATCAGGAAGTGTCGGGGGCAGTGTGAGCCTCCCACGCGTTACTCCTCGCCACTGAGAGATCGAGCTGCGCAGGTGAAAAGATGCGACTGCTGTTACCTCAAGTACCGGAGGGGACTTGTGCTATGTATGACTTAGTCCACATTGCAGCCAGCTTGTGGGAGGCAAGAAACAGCGTTCGTGACAGGGGAGGGTTGAATTGGATGATACGAAATTGGGATGGGAGAAAATATAGAAAATGGGAGAAAAAGTGGATAAAAAAAAAATTGTGTTGATTCACTTCTGCTGGGGTTGTGCTCTTGCTTAGAGAGAGGCAATTTCTCTGAAAATTGTTTGGTCGCTGTTATGTAGACTTAGCAAGGCCTGTGACCAGCACTTGATCGAGGACTTATGTCTTCTCTCATCATAAAAAACGGCGTTCCTCTTGCAGTAGTGAGAGTGAACTTTTGCCCTTTTTTATTGTGATAGAGGGTTGTGTGTATCGTGTTCACGTTTAAGTAAACGTGGCATTGAATCCACAACTGGGTTAGGTGTTGGCCTACAAAAGTTTACATGTGTAGCTCTTGTACCAAGGCCCTTGGCCCCTCTCTTGGTCTGTGTTTTTCTTACTTTAGGGTAAAGGTGTAAAAAATTCAGGTGGCAAGTTCACACACGAGCCTGAAGCCATCTATAAAGCCAGTTTTTGCACAGACGAGGTTATCGTCTGTGGCTGGCGTGCAGAATGTGAAGCTGTTACAGGTATAATGCGCTTTCATGTAGCACGCTATGACTGGTGTCATGGCTCTGCTTTGTTGTTGCATCGTATCAGGGGTGAGGGGTCATAAGGGGTGGGCTAATAAATCCCCCCCCCCCCTTTACTGATTGGCCGGGAGGTGGGACCTCCTGCCTGTCAGTTTCCCTGTCGGCTGATGGGCAGCGCGTCACAGGGAGGGGGAAGGGGGGGGGGGGGGGGTTCCCTGGCCACTCCATGTTAGGATGGGTGGGTCATGGGATTTCCCCCCGGCCATGGGATACGTCACTGGGCGCGTTTTCCTATTGGCCAGGAGACATCCGTGAGGTTACAGGCTCTGTGCTGCAGACCGCTGTCTTTGTCAAAGTTGGATGATGCGATGCATTCGAAAACTGTTCGTTTTCTGCTCTGCTCTCTATTACAGTGTGTATTGGGCCGTTGGTCACTTGGCCCAATTATTATTGCATGTATCTTTTTCAATTGTACTCACGTAGAGGTCTCTCTGGGGGAACTTCTGTTTTCCCCTCTTAGGTGAGGAGCAGAATTTACGGGGTTGCCCTCAGACGTGTCATATAAGGCCTGTGTCTGTGTCTTATTGACCGGCTTCCTGCTGCTCGTCCCAGACAGCATGGAGGGAACGTTGTCTGGTGTTTCTTATTAGAATTCACCATTGATGTGTTTCGGGTTCTTGACGTGCATATAGCGCTGGCCCTGGGTGCTTCCAATGTGGAACCACGTTATGGGCCGGCGCGCCTTGGTTGCCCAATTCATAGAAATGGCGTTTTTTATGCGGGCGACTAGGAAGGAGATTTTTTATCTCTACTGAGCGCCAGTGCTGGGCAGGGATGGGAGGGGGCTGTCGAGGTGGTTGCTCTAGGCATCCCTGTGTAGGTCCCGGTCCACCAGGCCCAGGTCCGGACTCGTTCTCGTCGACCTGTTGGCCTGGGTTAACCCTTTGAAAACTGAAACACTTGTACTGCTTGTATAGCCTGTGTATACGCGCAGTTATGTTTCTAAGTTTTCTTGGTGGGTTAGGGGAACAACCGCCTCCTGTTAAACTAAACATAGGGAGGTGGTTGGTTCTCCGGTGTGTTGGTAGCAGAGTCGACTCTCGGGTTGAGGCCGGGCTTGACCCCGTCTGCCCGAGAGTGTGCCCCCGCATCTTTCATGACGTCTGCCAATTGTGTCGGCCTCTCCTTTGAACCTCGACCCCGCTGGAGGGGTCGGGTTTGTTGAGGTCATGACATGGTGCACAGCATACCGAACACCCCTTCCGCCGGGTACTGTTCTTACAGTAGACCCCTTAGGTGCCTGTCTAGTCCGCAGTGCTCCAGGCACAGGTTGAGTTCTGGCCTGTTACCTGGATTGAGGGATCAACCCCCTTTTGGGGGTTGTCTCCCCGGCACGCCGTCTGGCCCCACAGTATTGTGGGGGGTAGCCTCTTGGGGCTTACGGTCATGCCAACCTGGACACGCCCGATCTCGTTAGATCTCGGAAACTAAGCAGGTTCGGCCCTGGTTAGTTCTTGGATGGGAGACCCTCTGGGAATACCAGGTGCAGTAAGCTAGAGTGCTTCAGGGCGGCGTGCCAAAGAGGGGAAGGGCCTACTCTTGATTTGGGCCCTGTCCGATACGCTGGCGATGTGGGGGGTGGTGTCACCAGTGACCGTTTGGTGGGGTCCCGATGCTACGGCATCGTTGACCTCACCGGGCCCCTTTTTTCGGGGGGTCCTGGCCCTCAGGTTGTTCCTAGGGCTGGGTCCTCCTCCACGCTCCGCTGCTACGGCCTTTCCACAGGGTTGGGTTCTTGACCTTCGACCCAGTGATGTTGGGGACTGTGACAGGGGTGTTTTGCTTCCCGTCCGTTCCCTGGTGGCATGTGGGATGCGCGCCTGAGTGGTCGCGGGTCCTTCTGTGTGAAGGTAAGTCCCACGGTCTGCTCACCCTGTGCGTTTGAGGTGCTAAACCCTCTTCGCACAGTCGGATCCGATTCCCTCCCGTCCTCCTCTAGGGGGGTCCAGG
The DNA here is from genome assembly GCF_963971535.1 of Notolepis coatsorum. Lineage (NCBI taxonomy): Eukaryota > Metazoa > Chordata > Actinopteri > Aulopiformes > Paralepididae > Notolepis > Notolepis coatsorum. Next base: position 55,974 of record NW_028174264.1, read on the forward strand.
GGGCTCGGGTCCTCCCCGGTTCTGATGGTTGTGGGGGGCCTCAGCGGGTCCATTTGTCGAGCTTCCACTCTGCTCAGCTCCTGTGTTCCAATAGAGCAGAGCGTAAGCTATACGATAATATAACGTAAGGTTATTCTATAACCCTAGTTATATGAGTATAGCGAGCGCTCTGCTCTGACTCACTGAGGACCCCGTGGTCTTCGCCTTCGGTGGTGAAAGACTTGGGAAGGAGCTGATGGTGTGGCCACGACCCCGCTTATGTAGAGGAGCGGATGTGGGTGTGGCCAGGCGGATGGGTGTGTGCATGTGGAGAAAATTATTCAATATTAGACTGGATAAAGGGATAGTTCCAATAGAGCAGAGCGCTTGCTATACTCATATAACTAGGGTTATAGAATAACCATACGTTTTTGCTTCATTCATATAGTAGGTTTAATTTATTTGTGTATATTTTTTTTACACAAAAGTGTTGGAATTTTATCTGGCTTAATATAGCCGATATTGACCCAATTAAAATATTAAGTGATCGGCATATCAATCTTTGACATTGGCTTGGGACATCCCTAAAATAATCCTTGATTTCAACAGTTTTTTTTTACGACGGTCGACATCCAGTTCCAAAATATTGGCTTTGATATTGGGTCAGTTATGTAACCTAGGAATTCTATACAAATCTAAAATGTTTACATTAAGTTGCTAGTAGTGTGCCATAGATTTATATCTAGGTGGTGTTACAGTAGATTTCTACTGAATTTCTCGTGTAGTACATGTGAAATAGTCAGTAAAGTAAATTCTCCTGCATTATTGTGTTCAAACAGTTCTATATTAAGATTCAGTCGGTGAACCGGCAAGTTTCCACACGGGTACTTCTGGCTTCAGAGGTTCACGTTTATTTAGTAAGAATAAAATAATACTAAAGACTAATACTGAAGAGTCAGACTAAATATATAATATTCAATCAACTGGCATTCTTCCTAAGCCAGTTTCTATCTAGTTTATAACTGTCTGTTTCCCTCAAAGTCTGCCACCAGAAGCACAACTCTCTCTCTCTCCTTGAGATCCCTATATAACACAGATATGGGTCTGTTGTTTTGTACTCATACCCCACACATTCTGGCCATGGGTTCAGCAGGCCTTGAGAACCGATAACACCGATAACACCCCTCCAGACACCGTCACTTATAATTTAAGTCCCAGCTGAAAAATCGTATTTCAATCTATGAGCGTCTCTTCAAAGAGGGAGTCATGGTTGCTGAGAAGGATGTCCATTTGGCCAAACATCGCAAAGGTCCTGACAAGAATGTGCCCAACCTTCATGTGATGAAATTGAAAGCAATGCAGTCCTTGAAGTCGTGTGGGTATGTCGAGGACGAGGAGCAATTTGGCGGCACCCCTAGAAGCTGTGTGAATATCTGTTAAATACCCAACACCAAACTAATTTAACCACAGTCTAGGGGCGGTCAAGGCTTTTGAAATAGTCGTTACCCTGTATGTCCACTAGGGGGCAGTCTTGGTTTGTCGTTCTCCTTTTTTTTTAATTAGATTGTACTTTATTGTCATTATATTTGCATACAACGAGATTTGGGACTCAAACGTAAGGTGCAGTAGTGGAATATAAAACCACACAAGTAACAAAAAAGAAACAAAATACTATACAATAAAACAATGTTACAATATTGTACAATATATACAAAATATCAACAATATACAAAATAACAATCACAGTGTCAGACTGTAGTGTGTGGGCATTGCACTGTGGATTTTGCACTTGAGGGGTAGGATGTTGCACAGTGTGGGAGGAGGGGGAAAGGGTGAATTATTGGTGCATATTAGAGTTCAAGGTGGTGATGGCTCTGGGGAAGAAACTGTCTCTGAACCTGTTTGTTCTGGCTCTGATGCACCTGTAACGCCTGCCCGGTGGCAACAGGTAGAACAGGTGAAAGCCAGGGTGTGAGCTGTCCTTAGTAATGTTTTTTTGCTCTATTGAGGCAGCGTGAGATGTGCAAGTCCTTCAGGGAGGGGAGGGGGCAGCCGATGATTCTTTGTGTCGAGTTTATGACCCTCTGAATCGCCTTTCTGTGCTGTTATGCAGTACGTCAGCAGGCTCTCAACCGCAGAGCGATAGAAGGTCATCATCAGCTGCTCCTCCAGTCTGTTCTTCCTCAACACCCTCAGGAAGTGAAGTCTCCGCTGGGCCTTCTTGATGACCGCGGTTGTATTTGCGGCCCAGGAGAGGTCAGCAGATAGAAGGGTTCCGAGGAACTTGAAGGAGCTGACTCTCTCCACATCCTTGCCGTTGATGCAGAGGGGGGTGGGGTCTTTAAAAAGGGGTCCCTCCATCCCTCTCTTCATCTCTCCTCCTGAGTGTGTATGTTACTGTAGGTACCTTGTGTGTTTACTCTCATGCAGAAGGGTCACAAATATGTTTCACACATATGTGTGTGTGTGCATGAGAGAGAGAGAGAGAGAGAGAGAGAGAGAGAGAGAGAGAGAGAGAGAGAGAGAGAGAGAGAGAGAGAGAGAGAGAGAGTGTGTGTGTGTGTATGAGAGAGAGAGAGAGGCCTATGTGTGTGTGTGTATGAGAGAGAGAGAGAGAGAGAGAGAGAGAGAGGGGGAGAGAGAGATGGGTAAAATACATAAAATTATCATACACACAATGCAAGACTTAGAAGATACACCCTGACAGAACTGATACATGCAACAGATGTAAACAGTCACCCGCTGACTATATGCACATGTTTTGGACATGCCAAAAAATATTTTGTTTGCAATATTTAAACGTTATGTAGAGTAAAAATAAATGTTTGATTAACTCATTCAGCGCCAGAGGGCGCTGTGTACTGTGTGGTTGAAAGGCCAGCTTTTCTAAAGTATAGGAATACATGGCGGTGTTTGCAGGGCTATAACTATATTATATATTATAGCTATGGATACAATACTATTGCCCATTTGACATCGAGTATCTATCGTTCAATATGTGAAAAAGAAAAAAATATTTCATCCATACATTCCCGTTCTATATCATACTAGCTTCCCTAGAAACTAGAAAACAGAAGACAAGGAGATACGTTGACATTATATCTTTATTTTCTCTCTCACTATTTTTGAGAAAATACGGCGATATTGTCTTTGTCACTGGAGTGTCTGGAAGATGATGATCATTCTGACCTCCACCGGTTTTTTCGTATTAGGGGCTCGTGCCGCTGATATACTCCCCACCTGCAGTCCTCCTTGCTGCGGATGGATAGGTATTGAACCTCCGGTCATACAGCTGGACTGTGGGAGGCACCGGCTGTTGTGAGAAACCGGTTTGCTTCCGAGCTGGGTGAGTACTGTTTTGCTTGCGAGCACTAGTTGTCTGTTAATGCTATGGGGGTTAGCTGACAATTTTACAAAGGCCGGCCCCAGATTGGGGTCCTCTGCTCGGCTTCTTAAGCGGTGGACGGAGGATCTTGGTCTGACGCCCATGATGGTCAACCTAGTGGGCCGCGACCGAGACCTGGTTGAACCCAGGATTCTCTGGACAAGCGGATGCTTCTCTGTCCCGTGCAGGCCCCATCTTTCACATGAATGTGGAAGTACACCCTAAAGCATGAGGAAAAGTGGGCATGGATCTTCGTTATCGGAAGTTCCATGCTCAAGTCGGCTGCAGCCCATACGGTAATTGTGCCGACTCCGCTGCATGTCTGGTAAATCACTGTTGAAAACTGTGTTGACATTTATTTTTCTCTTCCCTCTTAGGATGGGGAGGGACTCAGGCGGCGGCCTGTCTGAAGTGTGGCTTATTATGTCGTTGTGTACAGTTCAGGTGATAGCTGCTTAGCTGGCGTGCTAGTTTGTGGCCTACTGTTGTTAGCCAGTCAGCTGTTAGCTGCGGAGCTAGCTCGTTGTGTTCACTAGGCTAGGAAACGTTAGCTTGTTGCTATCAGTCGGGCGGCTGTTAGCTTAATGCTACACTGTTGAACGTTACTGTGACTATAACATGCCTTAAAACACTCTGACTACGACGTCATCTTTGACAGAGGATGTTAGTCGACCCTACACCCGGGTGCCATGCCAGCGAGGACTTTGTCAACATGGAGAACGTCGGCTGGGTGGCGTAGCGGACATTACCCTCGTCACCAACGCAGGAGATGCCGGGTTAGACTCGGTGTCCCGTTGACCAGTGTTGCAGTCCTCTCGGCCTGCGCTCAGGGTGAAGGTAGGAGTCCTGACCGGACTTTAAACACTTCTTCTTTTCTTCCCTTCTAAATGTTTTGTAATAACAATGTTTCCAAAACGTGTGTTGCTGCAATACATTGAGGATACGACGCGTGTTGTGTGTGAATTGTCTTGTCACTGGTATAGCTTCTCTCTCCATAGAAAATCAGCGTTGTTTTTTACATGTGTAAAAATTTACTGGTTAGTTGTGATGAGAACATGTGTGTTCATGTAACGTTTGTAACGTGGGTGAACTCACAACTAAGAGGGTTAATTAACCTGTGAAGCTATGCTTAGTGACATGTGATTGAGGAATGAATCTTTTTCTCAGCCTGTGATGACAATGAACAGCATGTTCACATATTAACAGGGGTACCTGTTCAACCTGGTCGTATCAAGGGTAAGGTAGGAGGGGTGACCCCCCCGGTTTCCCTGGGGCTTCCCCCCCTCCTCTCAGACATGTTTGTTTACAATATATTGTGTCACTGTGTTTGTGGGGATACGATGTAACCCTCAGCTTAACACTTTTACTGCCGGGACACGTCTTTTCACGTCTTTGCTGGCCATGCTAAAGTTGCCGGGGGACGCTGTACAGCGTCCTTATATCAATATTTCAAAAATCTGCGATCGGATTCATATTCCCCCTCCGCTGGCCTGAGATCCACCAGCAGGACCCACTGAGCTCTCTGGCGGTTCAGGAGCGCCATCTGGTGGCCGATCGGCGCAATCGCCACACAGGATATTGAATAGAGGTTGTCATGACGACCGTAGTACTTCCGGGCGCTCGCTATGGTTCATGGGACTCTGGCTCGTCACGCTACACGGTGATCGATTGGCAATAACTCGATAAACAACATGATTTGGACGTATATACCATTATACAAGCTGGAGATGGTAAAAATATATCCCATAATGATCAAATTTCTACTCGACGATGATCGCCCAACGGCGCGCGGAGACTGGGGTGAGTTTTAGCGTGTAACGTTACCGTCTTAGATACTAACTGCTATTATCAACATTTGACCCACATTAGATGATTGGTATAACGCTGCCCACGGAATTATAAACGCCCCCTCGCCCATCCGGTCAACATCAGATGACGTGTAGTAACTTCTAGAAGTACGTCTAGTTGGAATTTTTTATATCGCGCTGATTGCCATCAAACTGTATTTCATCATCAATATAATGCATTTGGGGCTATATATCACGTTCTGGAGAAAGCTGCAGAAAGAGATGAAAACATACTTATACATTAGACCATACTTTACTATGAATATGTGAATGAAAAAGTTTAACGTTGCTACACAATGAACAATACATATAGGACTTTGAATGGGCCCTAATAATGGCAATGTAGCAATAGAATTTAAAAAGTTATAGCCCTGCAAAGAAGGGGACTTTCTCCATAGACAAATAGCGCTGGCAATCTATGGTATATCATTAATTTAACCCAAGGCAACCAAAGTGTTAAGTTGCTGGGGTTGTGCTTCCGCTTGAGAAACTATTCTTTTCCTAAAGAAAAGGTTGTTTGGTCACTTATCATGTGTGCTTAGCAAGGCCTGTGGCCAATACATAATCAAGGACTTATGTCTCTCTCGTTATGAAAAACGGCGTTCCTCTGTAGTAAGAGTGTACATTTGCCATTTTTTGTTGTGATGAAGGGTTGTGTGTGTCGTTGTGATCTACAACTGGGTTAGGTTTGGCCTACAGAAGCACATGTGTAAGTCTGGACCGGGGCTCTTAAAGGGGCCCTCTCTGTTCTGTGTTTTTTCCTTAGTAAAACTCAGATAGCAGGTTAGCACATGAGCTATGTGAAGCTGTTAGATGCTTCATGTAGCATGCTATGACTGGGTCATGCTCTACTTTGTCATTACATCGTATCAGGGGTGAGGGGTCGTAAAGGGGTGAACTGGTAAACCTTTCCTCCCCTTTTCTGATTGGTCAGGGGTTAAAACCCCCTGTCCTTCAGGGTTCCTGTCATGTTGCTGTTCGGCACGTTACAGGGTAGGGGGGGGGAGTTTCCTGGTCCCACGCCCTGAAAAATTGGGCGTGTGCACCGCGGAAATTCCCCCGCCATAGAGTACGTCACTGAGCGCGTTTCTATTGGTAGGACTTCCGTGAGTTGTTCATGTTCCATGTTATGGATCTGTTTCAGGGAGTTGTCAGAGCTCCTCCTCACGAAGCTCCTCCTCAGGGAGAAGTGCCTTCTGTGAGTTCGGACTCTCCTTCCCAGTGAGGGAGCCTCCTCAGAGTTTCAGAGCCTCCTCCTCAGATTGTCAAGGTGAGTAGAACTTCAAAAAGGAGTTCTGCTCTATTGTATGTGTATTCGATTCAATTCGATTATTGAGTGTGTATTGGTTCAGTGCCTCCACCTCGGAGAGCCCTAACCCAAGTGTTACATAGCTCAATGTTGCAATATTTCTTTTTAATCTATACAGCTCGCGTGGGAAGTCTCTCTGGGGATTCCCGTCTCCTCCCTGTGGCGAGGGTGGTGGGATGTAAAAATGAAAAAAAATGTACCCTCAGCCGCGTCACTCGGGATTCATGTCAGTCTGTGTTTCTTTCTTTTTTAATAAAAAGAGGAAAGAACATGAAGCACGACGGCTCCTTGTCGTTCTCCCAGGCGACTTGGAGGAACAATGTCTGGTGTCTTGTTAGACTATCCATTGATGTGTTTGGGTCTCGACGCGTACATAGTGCTGGCTCGGGGTGTTTCTGATGACGCATGAGGCTGGTACGCCTTGGTTGCTCGTTATTAAAACAGCGTTTTTATAGGGCAACTGGGATGGAGGTTTTCTCTTCCGAGCGCCTGTTACTAGGTCTCGACGAATTCTCGTTCATATCTGGGGGATGTTAACTGAATAGATCAAAACATAGGTAGAGGGGTCTCACGCCCTTGGGGTGGGCCACTGAGCGCGGTACGAATGGGACCGTCTGGGTGGCACCCTCTTTTCATGTTTTAGATCGACACACGTACCTACCCCCTCTCTTGGAGTGGGGATGTCGGCGTGATTAGGGCACGGGACTGGTCTGGTCACGCTGGTCCAGGTCAGTTAACCCGTTGTCCGCCGGGGACGCAGATCTGCTGTTCTGGTACCCTGAGGGACTTGTGCTTTTTTTGGGGGGAAAAATGCTGGGTCGGCCCGGGTGTCACAGGGTTGGGCGTTATGGAGACCCTTTGTTGGGTACATGTTGTACCCTGTGCTCCTTTTTCCTTTCGCCCCTCTCTTACGCATGGCGAAGAGGGGGCTGTTGGGGTGGTCTTATGGACCTCCTCGGGCATCCCTGTGTGCTTCCCGGGCCGCCGGGCCCGGTCCGAAGTTGTGTTTCGTCGACCCGTAGGCCTGGAATAACACCTTTGTTGAAAACTGAAACAGTTGTACTGCGGTATAGCCAGTGTATACCCGCAGGTGTGTTTTGGAGTTTTTTCTTGAGGGGTTGTAGGAACAACCACTGCATGTGGTACCAAGAGGGTGGTTGATTCCCTGGTGTGTTGGAGCAGAGTCAACTCCCGGGTTACCCGGTTGAGTGTGCCCCTGCACGTTCATGACGTCTGCCAATCATGTCAGCCTTCTCTGCCTCTGCCCCTCTGGGTCGGGGTTTTTTGGTGGAGGCTTTTGTCATGGTGCGCAACAATGCCAGCATACGCCCCTTCCGCCGGGGGTGCTGTTTTCAGTTGACCCCTTTGGCGCCTGTCTCGTCCGCAGTGCTCCAGGCTCGGGTCAAATGCCTGCTGCCTGGATTGAGGGATCGACCGCTTCTGGGGTCGTCTCCCCGGTGCGCTGCCTGCTCCCGCTGTAGTGTAGCCTCTTGAGTGCTTCGAGTTACGGCCATACTGACTGCCTGAGTGTGCCAGGGTCAGTGTGCCAGGCGGTGTGCTAGTGGGGGGAAGGGCCCGCTCTTGGAGGGGCCCTGTCCGAATACGCTGGCGATGTGGGGGGCGGTGTCACTAGTGACCGCCTGGTGAGGTCTTGATGCTGTGGCATCGTTGACCTCTCCGGGCCCCCTTTTTCCGGGAGCCACGGTCTGCTCACCCTGTGCGTTGAGTTGCTTGAGTTTCTCTTCGCACGGTCGGATCCGTCTCCCTCCCGTCCTCCAATAGGGGGGGTATCCTCCATTAGGGAGGGTCGGGGGGGCTCGGTCCTCCCCGGTTCTGATGGTTGTGGGGGGCCTCAGTGGGGTTCATTTGTCGAGCTTCAAGCTCCCGCTCAGCTCCCGTAGTGCAGATGACGCTGAGCGGAAGCTAGTATGATATAGAACGTAAGGTTATGAATATAACCGTAGTTCTATGAATACTAGTGACGCTCAGCGTCTGGACGCCACTGCGGCCTTTGATCTCGCCTTGTGGTGAAAGATTGGGAAGGAGGCGAGTGTGTGGCCACACACCTTCTTAAGAAGGTAGCGGATAGGGGTGTGGCCAGACGAATGTTGGTATGTAAAGGTACATTGTGAATTTTTATTCAGTGCAATGCACAAAGTGAGGTTAGTGCAGATGACGCTGAGCGTCACTAGTATTCATAGAACTACGATTATATTCATAACCTTACGTTTTATACTGTGGTAAATATAAATATGGTTTTAGAGCGGTCTAGGGTAATTCATGGGAGGCTGGTAATAGCCCCCAACATGTATTATACTAAATGCATTGGCGTTCCGTCCCTACACACGCTACAATAAAAAAATCAAATGCATATGATAGGTATTATGTTCCATCATGAATGCATGAAAGGGTAGGGGGGGGGGGGGTAGTTTTTTGGTGCTTTGATCGTCACCAACGGAATACGTTATGGACTAGCGTTACACACATACGCTCGGATCGCAATGAAGGCATGCTTTGATCAACGCAAGATTGATATCATATAGCCCTTACCTTGACTAGGATGTGCCCCAAAAAGAATATTCCAATTATCTGATCGCGTGTCCCAGTATTGGTGTCGATCATGTCGCCAACATAATCCGTCATACATCATCCATCTGGAGCTTTTGACGCTCCTCATGCCAATCGGGACAACCGCTCCCCTTGGAAAAGTCCGCCCGGACCAATATAATCGACGCACAGCCCAAGACACAGAGTTTCAAAGGGTGCTCGATACCGCCCCCTGGTAGGATGCGGCCGGTATTGCACTTTTGGGATCTCAGACTCATTCCCTATGATAACACCAGGTTCCCTGGATGGATAATGAATGGAAATATTGAATAAAAAAAAAAAACTGCCAAAACCCGACTATACTCGGGTCTGGCACTGAACGTTCGGTGAGTTAACCCGAATATCATCGGGTCTGGCGCGGAATGAGTTAATGAATTTGTCATTTAAAAAATGTTGGTGGGTGGGGGCGTCCGGGTAGCGCAGCGGACTAAGCGTCTGCCTACCACCGCAGAGACAGTGGGATCGAATCCAGCTGCCGCGGTACCTCCGGCTTGGTCGGTCGTCCATACTGACACAATCGGCAGTGTCAGCGGGTGGGAAGCCGGTGGGGTGGGTCTTGGTCGTTGTAAACAGCGACTCCTACAGGTCAGTCGGGGGGCCTGCTCAGCGAGGAAGGGATCTGGGTGAGGTAGTGTGATCCTCCCACACGTTACACTCACCCAATGAGAGTCCTCGCTGTCAGGTGAAAAGAAGCGGCTGGCTGACTCCGCATGTATCGGAGGAGACATGTGATAGTCTTCAACCCTCCCTAGACCGGCAAGTGGGGGGCAAATGCGTGCAACTACCAGGAAGGGAGGGAAGGGAATTGGCATAACGAGGGGAGAAAGGGGGAGAAAAAGTAGATACATTTTTTTTGGTGGGTCCAAAATGAATGTTGTTAACATGTTGCATGTATGTATCCCCCCCTACTTCCCATTTCCCCACATGGAATGCACCTGATTGGATAAATTACATGCTGGTGCTCCAGTGCGACATCTAGTGGCTGACTATTATCTATAGTACCTTTAATACAGGGGTCTTAGGTAACACGGTAGCCGGCCGCGTGAATACTTTACCCAAGGCAGTTGTCATTCCGCGTTCGGTTTGCGCGCCCTGATTGGCCTCTCAGCGCCCAATCGCGTTAGCCCTACTATCGCCGCACGGAGGAATACTATCCTCGAGTTAACCTAATTTATACAAATGGAAGTATTGATTTCGTTGTAACGAATCATTAAAAAATATACCGTTAACTGGAATATTTTGTTTCTTTACACATATGTTGGATTATGTAATTGGTTTGTCATGACAAACCAATAAAAAATCGCGAATTAACCGGTGGTTATCCTATTATATTAACATAGCTACAACAACACACAGTAACGTTAATATAATTACATGCATCATTGTTTACAATGAACAGTGGGGTTCTGTGTTTGTTGGTGTCTGTAGATTGTTGGTGAACAACTAACTTTAGGTTAGTTTTAACGTTAGCTAGCAGCAGGGATGGACGCCTTTGTGCAAATGCAGGCAGTTACAGGCACTCGAGGAAGAGCTGCTGAATTTAATCGGCAGGAGAGAGAGAGCTCGTCAAAGCCGGATAATATCCCTGTGGCTGTGGTGTGGTTGTAGGCACGAAAATGCAGCTGTGTTAATATAATAGGATAACCACCGGTTAATTCGCGATTTTTTATTGGTTTGTCATGACAAACCAATTACATAATCCAACATATGTGTAAAGAAACAACATATTCCAGTTAACGGTATATTTTTTTAATTATTCGTTACAGCGAAATCAATACTTCCATTTGTATAAATTAGGTTAACTCGAGGATAGTATTCCTCCGCAGGGCTAACGCGATTGGGCGCTGAGAGGCCAATCAGGGCGCGCAAACCGAACGCGGAAGGACAACTGCCTTGGGTAAAGTATTCACGCCCCCCGGCCCCCTCACTGACGTTTTCAGAATTCCTGCTATGCCCAACGAACCCACAGCCACACATAAAGTTATTGCATTCACCACTCTGCTTACAAGGAAGATTAGTATCCTCAAAGGGACACATTTCTCTCCACAGGAACGCATAATAGATGGATCCATGAGATATTGAAATGCATTATGGTTTGAGAGGATTAGGTTTCCCCTGAAAGGTTCCCTAAAGACCTTCCATAAAACCTGGCAACCCTTATTTTAAATTTTTTTTGACACCCTGCCTGCAGCTGGATACTATTGGTTTGTTTTGGCAAAATTCTTCTGCTCTGTGTGACAATAAATAAATGAATGATGATATGCAATTTAAAACCAAAACTAAGGCCTCAGTATGAGTTCAAGACGTGAACATGGTCATGTTTGTTGAATAAAAAAAAAAAGGAAAAAAAAAAGGAAAAAAATCCTGATTATTATTATTATTTTTTTTGTCGATCCCGATCTTCGGAAAATCACGCAATCGGCCCCGATCCCGATCACGTGATCGGATCGGGACATCCCTAGTCAACACCAATGTGAATTGTGTATGTTATTCATTTCTGCGCAAAACCAATAAAGAGATTTTGAATAAATAAAATAAAAGATTATAAATACATATATTATTTACAAATGTATCAGAATAAACTACAAAATACTGACTGGGAGTGATGTATTTCATTAAAACGTCTTAGAACTTTGAATCTATTTTTAAATGTATGTCCAACACTTTTTTATGATAAGTAGCCTACTTCGTTGTTGTTGTTGATGTTGTTGTTTTTGTTGTTGCTGCTGTTGATTTGGATGATAGGTTTTGAATGGGTGCAGACCAGTGTCCTTTAATCCTCCCTGAGGTCTTATGATATAGTCCTGATTGGTATGATCTGCCTTTTTATTTATCTTTTAATAACTGAATAGTCTTTATCAACCCCAACACTGAGTTGAATTTCGATAATAAAATAAATAAACCTCTTATGACCTTTTAAGCCTGTCTTAAGATATTGTTATAACTAAGGCCCACATGATGATTTTCTGACACCTGATAATTCAAAGTACACAACATAATTAGATACATATTTTGAGAGAGAGAGAGAGAGCGAGAGAGAGAGAGAGAGAGAGAGAGAGAGAGAGAGAGAGAGAGAGAGAGAGAGAGAGAGAGAGAGAGAGAGAGCAACAACATGAGTGATACCATTCACAGGCAGGTTTGTAGTAAGGACTGGTTCTCATTGAAGTTGGAATTACTCCACAGACACATGGTCGGGCCTCTCTCTCTCTCTCTCTCTCTCTCTCTCTCTCTCTCTCTCTCTCTCTCTCTCTCTCTCTCTCTCTCTCTCTCACAAGTACAACTCTCTTCTAATCTCCCTCATATTCTATATCTTAGCAGCAGCTCATCTTACTATGACCTAATCTCACCTTTCTGATTTCTTGGCTGAGGAGTTGTGCAGAGAGAGAGAGAGAGAGAGAGAGAGAGAGAGAGAGAGAGAGAGAGAGAGAGAGAGAGAGAGAGAGAGAGAGAGAGAGAGAGAGAGAGGGAAAGGTAGGTAGAGAGAGGAGAGGCGGGGCAGATAAGGCAAGAATGTGAAAATAAAGGGGATGGAATAAAAAGGTATAGAAGAAGAAGCCCATAAAACAATACATGCCAGTAGCGGAGCCTCTGGTGAGAGAGAGAGAGAGAGAGAGAGAGAGAGAGAGAGAGAGAGAGAGAGAGAGAGGCATGCAGTTGGCAACAAGGAGAAGAAGAGGAACAAGGGGATAACAACAGAGGATAGGAGAGAGTGAAACTCTGGTAAGAATCTTTTTTCCTTTATAGAAAATGACTTGTTAGTTACACTATAATGACTTCCTCTAGTGAGGGGGGGCAGCATATCCTCTCCATGTAATTCAACCCCTGACTTCCACTGTAATGGGAAATGATGGTGTTCTTATGATTCAATGAGTCTCATTGTTTCCTGCTCAACTATGGGAATGACTGGAATTAGCCCGACAGTGTGTAAATGACACCAAAATATGCTCGATTGGAGGGAGAGAAACGAGGGGTCAGGGGGGGGTGTATGTATCTATTATCTGGGGTACAGTAGGTACAGTAGGTAACAGTCCTCCAGAGGGCTATTTCTCCCCCCACTTTCCACCTCAGAAGTAACGGATATCAAGGAAGGCAAAAGATGGAGTGTTGATGATATCGCAAGCTGTTTAAATATCTAAACAGGCTATTTTAATTTCATTGCTCATCATCTCATATGTGATCCGGTGAGACA
>NW_028174263.1:0-13242 GCF_963971535.1 Notolepis coatsorum
GACAGAGAGGAGACAGAGAGGAGACAGAGAGGAGACAGAGAGGAGACAGAGAGGAGACAGAGAGGAGAGAGAGAGGAGACAGAGAGGAGACAGAGAGAGACAGAGAGGAGACAGAGAGGAGACAGAGAGGAGACAGAGAGGAGACAGAGAGGAGACAGAGAGACAGAGAGGAGACAGAGAGGAGACAGAGAGGAGACAGAGGGGAGACAGAGAGCAGACAGAGAGGAGACAGAGAGGAGACAGAGAGGAGACAGAGAGGAGACAGAGAGGAGACAGAGAGGAGACAGAGAGGAGAGAGAGAGGAGACAGAGAGGAGACAGAGAGAGACAGAGAGGAGACAGAGAGGAGACAGAGAGAAGACAGAGAGGAGACAGAGAGGAGACAGAGAGGACCGTGCTCAGGGGGGACCGTGCTTTCTCCGTTGCCGCCCCCAAAATGTGGAATGAGCTGCCACTGCAGATTAGGCAGGCCTCATCACTGCCCCGTTTTAAAGGCCTCCTTAAGACCCACCTCTTCTCTCTGGCTTTCGACACCATGTAGCTTGTTGATTTTATGATCTTATTGTCTTACTGTGTTGTTGTTGTTTACTGTTTCCCTTGCTTTTAATATATATTTTTTTTTAAGTACTCTGATCTATTTAAACTTGTATTGCTGCCTATATTTACCTAATGTTTTTTATCTCTGTTTTGGTACTCTTGTTTTTTTTTCTATTTTTAGTGCTGCTAATAGTTTTTAATATGCTCCCCCTGTACAGCATGTACAGCACTTTGTGCCCCTGTGGCTGTTAAAGCGCTTTATAAATAAAGTTGGATTGGATTGGATTGGAGAGGAGAGAGAGAGGAGACAGAGAGGAGACAGAGAGGAGACAGAGAGAGACAGAGAGGAGACAGAGGGGAGACAGAGAGGAGACAGAGAGGAGACAGAGAGGAGACAGAGAGGAGACAGAGAGAGAGACAGAGAGAGACAGAGAGGAGACAGAGAGGAGACAGAGAGGAGACAGAGAGGAGACAGAGAGAGACAGAGAGAGAGACAGAGAGAGAGACAGAGAGGAGACAGAGAGGAGACAGAGAGGAGACAGAGAGAGACAGAGCGGAGACAGAGGGGAGACAGAGAGGAGACAGAGAGGAGACAGAGAGGAGACAGAGAGGAGACAGAGGGGGAGACAGCGGGAGACAGAGAAGAGACAGAGAGGAGACAGAGAGGAGACAGAGAGGAGACAGAGAGGAGACAGAGAGGAGACAGAGGGGAGACAGAGAGGAGACAGAGAGGAGACAGAGAGAGAGACAGAGAGAGACAGAGAGGAGACAGAGAGGAGACAGAGAGGAGACAGAGAGGAGACAGAGAGAGACAGAGAGGAGACAGAGAGGAGACAGAGAGGAGACAGAGAGGAGACAGAGAGGAGACAGAGGAGACAGAGAGAGACAGAGAGGAGACAGAGAGGAGACAGAGAGGAGACAGAGAGGAGACAGAGAGAGACAGAGAGGAGACAGAGAGGAGACAGAGAGGAGACAGAGAGAGACAGAGAGAGACAGAGATGAGACAGAGAGGAGACAGAGGAGACAGAGAGGAGACAGAGAGACAGAGAGGAGACAGAGAGGAGACAGAGAGAGACAGAGAAGAGACAGAGAGGAGACAGAGAGGAGACAGAGAGGAGACAGAGAGGAGACAGAGGGGAGACAGAGAGGAGACAGAGAGGAGACAGAGAGGAGACAGAGGGGAGACAGAGAGGAGACAGAGAGGAGACAGTGAGGAGACAGAGAGGAGACAGAGAGGAGACAGAGAGGAGAGAGGAGACAGAGAGGAGACAGAGAGGAGACAGAGAGGAGACAGAGAGGAGACAGAGAGGAGACAGAGAGGAGACAGAGGGGAGACAGAGAGGAGACAGAGAGGAGACAGAGAGGAGACAGAGAGGAGACAGAGAGGAGACAGAGAGGAGACAGAGAGGAGACAGAGGGGAGACAGAGAGGAGACAGAGAGGAGACAGAGAGGAGACAGAGGGGAGACAGAGAGGAGACAGAGAGGAGACAGTGAGGAGACAGAGAGGAGACAGAGAGGAGACAGAGAGGAGACAGAGAGGAGAGAGGAGACAGAGAGGAGACAGAGAGGAGACAGAGAGGAGGAGACAGAGAGGAGACAGAGAGGAGACAGAGAGGAGACAGAGAGGAGACAGAGGGGAGACAGAGAGGAGACAGAGAGGAGACAGAGAGGAGACAGAGAGGAGACAGAGAGGAGACAGAGAGGAGACAGAGGGGAGACACTGGGGAGACAGAGATGAGACAGAGAGGAGACAGAGAGGAGACAGAGAGGAGAGAGACAGAGACACTGCCGCAAACAATGATAGTTTTATAGAACAGACATTCATACACAGCAACGTGCCTCCAAACAAGGTGTGATGAACATGAATTGATATATTTTCCTTGGCATGAAACAGGAAATAGTATTTACCATTAGGGACCTATATGTCGCTTCTTTCTCTATTCAATAACGCTTTACCCTGAGGGATGGTGGTCGCGGTTGTTGTTGTATTCAGTTCAATGATGTCGCGTGTCTCCTATCCGTCATGCAGCGCATTCAGGCCCACGCCCACATCTCTCTGAGTGCCTGTCTCCTAGCGCTGACTAAGGTGATGGATGCCTCGGGGTCTTGGCCAAGATTGCAGTGACTGCTCTACATGCACCACCGAGGCCTTGGATCAGCTACTTACTGTCGTCTGTCCGTGGTCCTGTCAACTGGTGTATCAACGCGGTTTCATTGCTGGGTTAAGTACTTCTATTCTATTCACATAATATGCTTACTTCATATATCTACTCTATTCACATATATGCTTACCACTTGTATCTATTGCTATGTCCGCCCACTACAATCACACGAGCTGTCTAACGCCTGTCCCGTCTCCCTGTCCCCCTGTGAGTTGCTGTCCTGGAGTGCTGACCGGAGTGTCGGACGGCCCGTGATGAAGGCCGGGAGGATGCGACCCTCGCTGCGTGCCCCCCTGTCCCCCTGTCTCCGGCTGTCTCGGAGTTATGACCGGAGTGTTGAATGTCCCGTGATTAAGACGGGGAGGACGCGACCCTCTCTGTGCCGCCCCTGTGCCTCAAATAGATTCGCTATCAGCTCTATCTTCAATCTTTCAAAATGTTCAGTTGCTATCGCTATCAGCTCTATCTTTAATCTTTCAAAATGTTCAGTTGCTATTGCATGCATTCATCTGTGTTTCACTACACACTTGAGTGCATGCTTACCAACTGTTAGTCTGCAACACTACTATCACCGACATCTAAGAAGGGAGATCCCCCCTTGAATGGCCCTTCTAAGGTTTCTCTCCTCCACACTGCCTGTGGAGCATGTTTCCCTATTATTAGGTTTTAGTGAGTTTTTCCTTACCTTCGCGTGGGGTATGTCTGGGAGTGCTTGCATTCTTTCATTTATTTGCATTTATTTTAAATTTGTTGGACCTTATGGTGTTCTTGTTCTGTTCTTGACTTATTGTTATGTTTTCTTCTTGACTTGTTTAAAGAAGACATGTACGGCCCATGGGGACATTAACGTGTGTTGTCGGGCCTTATAAATACATTTTATTTTATTTTATTTGATATATATATATTTTTTATAATCGATTATTAGATTATTAATTTGAATATAGAATATTCATTGACAGCCCTACTTAACAGTTACTGCAACACCCCTGAGTGGAACACGGAAAGCCAAATAAATAAACTTA
The DNA here is from genome assembly GCF_963971535.1 of Notolepis coatsorum. Taxonomy (NCBI): domain Eukaryota; kingdom Metazoa; phylum Chordata; class Actinopteri; order Aulopiformes; family Paralepididae; genus Notolepis; species Notolepis coatsorum. The sequence goes on from NW_028174263.1 coordinate 3,722, forward strand.
AACTTTCCCCCACTGTACCGAAAAACCCATACCGAACCGTGACTTCAAAACCGAGGTACATACCGACCCGTGGTTTTTGTGTACTGTTACACACCCCTAGTAAATATATAACGGTGAAGGGGGCAGTCGGGCAGAATGTGAGCGAGGGGTTTTACGATGTTTCATTTATTATTCATAAAAAAGGATGAGGTTTCCAGGATGCAGGGTTCATTGTGGACTGGCATCACAGCAGGTCCATCCATTCACTCTGTCCACCCACACACACACGCACACACACACACACACACGCACACACACACACACACACACACGCACACACACACACACGCACACACGCGCACGCACACACACACGCACACACACACACACACAGTCGCTCATACACACACACACACACAGTCGCTCATACACATACACACACACACACACACACACACACACACACACACACACACAGTCGCTCATACACACAGCGGCTGCTCTAACTGCTGCCAGGGGATATCTAGGAAGCAATTCTCTATCCAGATACAGTTTCCTATGGGCTATGGGGGGAAGGGGGGGGGGGGGGGACATCAGGACAATATCACATTATGACTGTATGGCTTGACTGATGGTAGGGCTGGAAAATATCCATTATTTCCAAAAGAGATACAGGATGAGACAATACCGCTCATATCAATATAGATTGTTGTTGCGTTAAGATACATAGCCCCTGTTTCTTCCGTAAAGCAGTGCCAGTGTTTGCATCTCTCTCCTCTCTCACACCTGCGCCAATCTGGATTTAGTATCACCAGGCGTGCAGCAAGAACCGTGAATTAAATCTACTGTAAGTACAGTTACTTTAACCTATTGGTAAACCAACGTATTGCTGAAAATATACACTATGACTGCTGTTTTGACAGGGTTAGGGTCTTTACTCTTGGCTACATTTGAGAAAAAAACGCAACATTAATTCATACAGTCTGTAGAGATGGATTTATGGCGTGATGTCATTTGAGGTCCGCCGACGGACCGCTCGGACTAAAGAGGTTAAAGTCAAATGTGATCATTAGGGATGCCCCGTTCACGTTTTTTGCCACCGATACCGATCACCGATCGTCTTGAGCCATATCGGCCGATACCGATCCGACATCGATCGTTTTTGATAACATTTTTTAAATAAAATTATTTTATATAAATATATATTTTTTTATAAAATATATATATTATATAATTATACTTGTAGTTGTATTATCTGCGAGACATCGCCACCACGCAACAAGTCAAAATGCTCGCTATCTCCACTGTCTGTGTGTATACTCTGCTTTGATCAAATCACATTCAGCATGCCCTTAGCAGGGTACTGTATATCTGCGGCTCTGCAGATATACCCTAAGCTCTGCAGATATACCCTACTCCCTCAGCTAGCCCCGTTTGTGATTGCGATGCAAGCCGGGGCTCGAATACGCATCGAATCACTGTAAGACATTGATATCAGGAGCTATCTGTAGCTACTGCTAGCCGGCTATATAACGTTAAGACAACGCCTCAGTGAACTATTTAGTTTAATGGGACGTTTCGTTTTGAACAGTGAGCTAACGTGTGCTAACGTGCGCTAACGTGAGCTATCATGCACGTCTACTAACTAGACTATTGCTGGAGCATTTGTTGATATCAGGAGCTATCAGTAGCTAGCCGGCTAGATACCGTTAACAATGCCTCATGTATTAAACTAAAAGTGAATAGTTGACTGGGTCATTCTGTTTAAACAGTAACGGTAGCTAACGTTAGCTCACAGAGCTCGCATGCACTAGGTTAGAGCAGACTATTGCCCGAGCTTGTTTACACAGGGAAGGGAGGAGGAGGAGACAGAGCGCCTGAGACAGAACTCAGCGAGTGAGATCTCGTTTTTCGATCTGCGAAAATAAAGCATTATCACCGATCACCGATCGCATATTTATACTGATTATCGGCCGATAACGATCGGTGGCCGATCGATCGGGGCATCCCTAGTGATCATAGATGATGTCTATATGAGTCTAGCAATATGGACCAAAAAAAACAATAATACATTGAAAACGTTGTCAAAGCAAGTAGCAACAGTTGATTTTTAATGAATGAACCGAATTCATCAAACCCACCCTTTGCATGCATTTTTTTTCAATCTAACAAAATGGCATGCCAATAATTGTAATGCGATACACTATGGGCCTATAAAAAGCCTATTTTGCTCAAAAGTCTCTCTCAAGAGAACAATTAGCCCACTTCCTAGAAAACACTGAGATATACCGTATATCGTGTATCGCCCTTCAGCCTGAACATACAGAGATATGATTTGTTTGGTCCATATCACCATATCACCCAGCCCTAACTGAGGGTGTGTCTCTTTTTCGGGTTTGAATATGTTTTTTTTTTTGCAAAAGTCCTTTAAATGTCATAAAAACGGCAGTAAAAAATAAATAAATAAATAAAGACTCCGAATCAATGCTGCCACTCCTGCGTTGCTCCACAGCGGTGATAAAAGCTTGCGTTCGATATCTCATGTCACCACGTTATGGCTCTAACACTGATGACAGCCTCTGTGTTTTAATATTTTATTAGACTCATCCGCCCTCGTCCACCAGTCAGTCAACACCCTGACAGAGCTCCGCCCCCCTCGTCCACCAGTCAGTCAACACCCTGACAGAGCTCCGCCCCCCCTCGTCCACCAGTCAGTCAACACCCTGACAGAGCTCCGCCCCCCTCGTCCACCAGTCAGTCAACACCCTGACAGAGCTCCGCCCTCGTCCACCAGTCAGTCAGCACCCTGACAGAGCTCCGCCCCCTCGTCCACCAGTCAGTCAACAACCCTGACAGAGCTCCGCCCTCGTCCACCAGTCAGTCAACACCCTGACAGAGCTCCGCCCTCGTCCACCAGTCAGTCAACACCCTGACAGAGCTCCGCCCTCGTCCACCAGTCAGTCAACAACCCTGACAGAGCTCCGCCCCCCTCGTCCACCAGTCAGTCAACACCCTGACAGAGCTCCGCCCCCCTCGTCCACCAGTCAGTCAACACCCTGACAGAGCTCCGCCCCCCTCGTCCACCAGTCAGTCAACACCCTGACAGAGCTCCGCCCCCCCTCGTCCACCAGTCAGTCAACACCCTGACAGAGCTCCGCCCTCGTCCACCAGTCAGTCAACACCCTGACAGAGCTCCGCCCCCCTCGTCCACCAGTCAGTCAACACCCTGACAGAGCTCCGCCCCCCTCGTCCACCAGTCAGTCAACACCCTGACAGAGCTCCGCCCCCCTCGTCCACCAGTCAGTCAACACCCTGACAGAGCTCCGCCCCCCTCGTCCACCAGTCAGTCAACAACCCTATAGTAGTCATACTGTAGTTCTACTAAAGTACAGTACAGTACACATCTTAGCATGACATCTTAATGCCGCCACAGAATTGTTGGTTGACATCGACCTGCATTAAATGTAGTAAACTTGGCATGAGAAATGTAGGAGATTGGTAAGCGGTGGTGGTACGCTTGACTGAAACCTCAAACGATTGCGGACATGCCGCGCAGAGTCCGGTCCGCTCACAGTACGCCCCGACTCTGTGGCGGCCGTGAGATGTCACGCTGATGTGTACTGTACTTACTGTACGTACTACTATAGGGCAGAGCATACAGTATCTACTATCTCCTAATGAAACAAGTCATTTACATTTACATTACACACACGTAGGCTATACAGTGTGTGTGTGTGTGTGTGTGTGTGTGCGTGCGTGTGTGTGTGCGCTGAACAGGTGGCCAGGAGCGCGCAACAAGACTGTATAAATATGGAATATTAATACAGTCTATTCCACTATAGATATATCCACGACGCGATTAGCTTTAGTTCTAATTTATTTATCCACTGTCATTTGCAGTGTTGTTGTTGTGTAGTGTTTTTATTTATTTTCGGACATCGCGATGCATCTTGAGGCACGACTGTAAATCTAAAGATAAATTTTGTATCATACAAATATTGTCATATTTAATATTATTATGATTAATTAATTCCAAGGAGGCCTGTAGAGTTGACATGAACAAAATCACCATGATTCCTCCCTAGTAAAGCGCTTAAGAACACGGCGCACACCAGTCTGTGCGACGTTACGTACGACTGTTCTTCAGCGCTCCTAAATCCTGCTCTTAGTTAAGACCGAATCCAGGAGAATTTTGGTGAATCCCAAAATCTTAAGTGGAACTAGGACAAAAATGTGTCTGATCTTTTGTCTTATGTCCGTTGGTGAATGAGACCCAATCACTTTTACTGGACCAGTCAGGGAAGAGTTAACCCAGCATGTGATCAGAGCAGAGAAGCTCCGGGAATAAATTATGAGGCTGAGCTCTGCTGTCCAGGTGTGTGTGTGTGTGTGTGAGAGAGAGAGAGAGAGAGAGAGAGAGAGAGAGAGAGAGAGAGAGAGAGAGAGAGAGAGAGATAGAGAGAGAGAGAGGGAGAGAGAGACAGACAGACAGACAGACCAAATCCAAAGCCTGCATCTCTCTTTCCCCTCCCTCTCTCTCCCCCCCTCTATCTTCCCCCTTCTCTCTGTCCACCTATCTCTCTCTCCCCCTCTCTCTCTCCCCCCTCCCCCCTCTTTATCCCCTCTATATCCCCCTCCCCTCCCTCTCTCTCTCTCCCCCCCCTCTCTCTCTTCCCCCTTCTCTCTCTCTCTCTCTCCCCCTATCTCTCTCTCCCCCCTCCCCCCTCTCTCCCCCCCTCCTCTCCTCTCTCTCTCTCTCTCCCCCTCTCTCTCCTCCCCCCCGTCCCCCCCCTCATCTCGCCTGTCTCTCTCTCCCCCTCTCTCTCCCCCCCTCTATCTTCCCCCTTCTCTCTGTCCACCTAATCTCTCTCTCCCCCTCTCTCTCTCTCCCCCCCCCTCCCCCCCTCTCTATCCCCTCTATATCCCCCTCCCCCCCTCTCTCTCTCTCCCCCCCTCTCTCTTCCCCCTTCTCTCTCTCTCTCCCCCTATCTCTCTCTCCCCCCTCCCCCCTCTCTCCCCCCTCTCTCTCTCTCTCTCTCTCTCCCCCCGTCCCCCCCCCCTCTCTCGCCTGTCTCTCTCTCCCCCCCTCTCTCTCTCCGGACACAACTCTCCTGCATCCATCAGCATAAAGCAATCCCTCCACCCTGGCCCTGGACAGCACCTAGAGAGGTCCTCTCTGTATGTAGGCACACAGTCACACACAGGCCCCTACCCTCCACCCTGGCCTGGACAGCACCTAGAGAGGTCCTCTCTGTATGTACAGTAGGCACACAGTCACACAGCAGGCCCCTACCCTCCACCCTGGCCTGGACAGCACCTAGAGAGGTCCTCTCTGTATGTAGGCACACAGTCACACACAGGCCCCTACCCTCCACCCTGGCCTGGACAGCACCTAGAGAGGTCCTCTCTGTATGTAGGCACACAGCCACACACAGGCCCCTACCCTCCACCCTGGCCTGGACAGCACCTAGAGATGGTCCTCTCTGTATGTAGGCACACAGCCACACACAGGCCCCTACCCTCCCACCCTGGCCTGGACAGCACCTAGAGAGGTCCTCTCTGTATGTAGGCACACAGCCACACACAGGCCCCTACCCTCCACCCTGGCCTGGACAGCACCTAGAGAGGTCCTCTCTGTATGTAGGCACACAGTCACACACAGGCCCCTACCCTCCACCCTGGCCTGGACAGCACCTAGAGAGGTCCTCTCTGTATGTAGGCACACAGTCACACACAGGCCCCTTCTGGAAACCCAGGACTTCACATTCCCACCGGCCAGCTATGGAAATCAAATAAGCAGCGTGCGTGTGCACGTGCACACTCTCTCTGACACAATGACAGTCTCACACACACATACTGTAACACACAGAAGTGTGGCTTAGGAATTTAAATGTGTTGAAAATGTTGCAGTTATTAGATAAACCTGCCCAGCCCGGGGCGGCTAGTTTATGAAGCAGGGTGATACAAAAACACAGGGAGAAAAATAATATAAGTCAGGGAGAGATTGTTGAGAGAGAGAGAGAGAGAGAGAGAGAGAGAAGAGAGAGAGAGAGAGAGAGAGAGAGAGAGAGAGAGAGAGAGAATGTGAGGATAGAGCTTGAATCTTCAAAGAGACTCACTCCCCCTGGTCAGATACAGTGAGAGGGCCTCCTTGTCAGAATACCATCTGATTCCCATCCATCTCATCCCTTCTCATCCTGATCCTGATCTCATCCATCCATCCATCCATCCATCCATCCATCCATCCATCTATCTATCTATCTATCTATCTATCTATCTATCTATCTATCTATCTATCTATCCATCCATCTATCTATCTATCTATTCTATCTATCTATCTATCTATCTATCTATCTATCTATCTATCTATCTATCTATCTATCTATCTATCTATCTATCTATCTATCTATCTATCTATCTATCTATCTATCTATCTATCTATCTATCCATTCATTCCATCCATCCATCCATCCTCCATCCATCCATCCATCCAAACGACCATCCATCCAACTGGACCATCCTAAGGCATCTTCTCCAAAGCTCCTCACAGTCCCTCCTTCAGGTGGAGACTATATCTATATCATCCATCACATAATATGACAAAATGGTATGTTGGTAATCAAGTATCAGGCTGTCAAGTATTCTGACGTTTTATCAAGTTAATTGGATGAAGAAAGAAACATGCGAAAATAAAACATGATAAATGTGTCAGCTGTAGTCTTTACAGCCTCAGGCCGCTGACAGGAGCACTACACACATGATTGATACCAGAACATACCAGAATATTCGTTCTGTTCTTCCGATATCAAAAGAAACCTGTATCGTTTTCATCACTTTTGAGCTAAAGCTTGTATCTTGACTTAAAACATATTTAACAGTCAGATTCAGATTTAACCCTTTCACTACCACACTACCAAATTGTCAATCCTTTCACCGCGACAATACAGAAGGTCCCTTTCACTGCCACGCGACAAAGGGTTAACCCTTTCACTACCACACGGTTAACCGTCTGTAGTGTGGTAGTGAAAGGTTAACCTTCTGTAGTGTGTTAGTGAAAAGGTTAACCCTTTGTCGTGTGGGTAGTGAAAGGGTTAACGAAAGGTTATCCTATAACCTAGTTATATGAATACTGGCTGAGCGTCTCGCTCTTCGCCATATTGAGATATCTCAATATGGCGAAGAGCGAGACGCGATGCCAGTAATGCTATATAACCGTATGTAGTGTGGTAGTGAAAGGGTTAATGGTCATTTCTATGCACTTTCATACATAAAAACTAAACAACATCTCGTTTAAAAACACTGGCAACAGTGGCTCAGGAGGTAGAGCAGTCGACTGGCAATCCGGAGGTTCCCGGTTCGATTCCCGCTCCTCCCGGGCAGCGCGTCGATGTGTCCTTGAGCAAGACACTTATTGCTCCGGATGAGCCGGTTGGCACCTCGCATGGTCGCCTCCGCCGTCGGTGTGTGAATGTGTGAGTGAATGGGTAAAATGTGAGGAACAACTTGTAAAGCGCTTTGGATAAAAAAGCAGCCATTTACCAGGCAAAAAGAAAAAGAAAACGAAAGAGGCCTGACTGCCTTGGGGGGACAAAGCTGTTCTGTAACCTTGTGGTCCTTGATGCTCCTCTACCTTCTCCCTGACTGCATGGCGGAAATCAGGCTTGTGGGATGAGATGAAAGGGAGCGCTGATTACACCGCAGGCTCTGCAGATGCAACGTCGGTACAGTATCCGTCCAGCAAAGATGGACAGCGAATGATCTTTTCTGCAGTTCTCACTATCCTGTTCTGTCTGTGATGATGTCCCTCCACTCTGCTGTTGCCAAACCAGGACGTGATGCAGTAAGCAGGGAGTATACTTTCTTCAATGGTGCCTCGGTAGAAGATGGTTATGGCTGGAATGGGGAGTCGTTGTTGTTCTTCTGTAGCCTATTTCTGGTAGACTAAACACTTTGCAGTTGTATTACTTGCCATCAATAAAATAATTAGAAGCTTCGAGGCAGTTTGCTTGAGTGAAGGACTTTTTTGTTTTCGGATCATGTGAGTTATTAAAGCTGCAGTGTGGAACGTTTAAACATAAATTCAACGTCCGAATGAACAAATCTAAGCCCTTGTCAAATGGGTTTACACACAATGCTGATTAAGCCTATCAGCGCGCCAGGGGAGACTCAGTGTGAGCTGAGAGGGACACAGAGTAGGGGAGACACAGGAGAGAAAGCTCCTTAGTCCCCATCCCCCACTAGCCCATGTCTACAACCTCTTTTTATTCCCCTCTCTCTCTCTCTCTCTCTCCTCTCTCTCTCTCTCTCTCTCCTCTCTCTCTTCTCTCTCTCTCTCTCTCTCTCTCTCTCTCTCTCTCTCTCTCTCTCTGTACAGTATACTGGAGTAAGTGTCTGTGTAGACGTTCCTGCACTGGCACACCGGTACGGTAGTGATGTGTTTTACATCAACCAGTAATGACTGGTCAGTTTATCACACAGCCCAGAGCGGAAGAGAAGAGGGGAACGACAGTAGCGATGGAGTGAATTTTCTTTTAATTTGACAATTTCATCTCCAAATCAGCTTTTAAGGAAACTATCATGGACATGTATACCGTATACTGTATGAGTATACATACATACTGTATACATGTATACCGACACTTGCATCTAAACTGGCACCTGTATCTGGCAGCCTGCTGTGGCTGTTTTGTCATAACATGTTTTAACTTGTTTTAATCTTGTTCTGTTTTAACTTTGTATTTCTTTGACCCCCTGGCTGCCCCCCTATGCCCCCCTATGCCCCCCTATGCCTCAAGAGGCTGTGCCCTTTGCCAGGTCACCGTTGTAAATAGGAATTTGTTCTTGATGACTTACCTGGTTAAATAAAGGTTAAATAAAAAGAATAGAACCTAAGAAGTGTCCAAGAAAGGCTTCTGGAGCGGACGCTCCAGATACAAAACAAACTCAGCTGTTCAGAGGATGGAATAAAGTCAAGAAAATAAAGCGGTCAGCGGTGAGGACAGCGTGTTTGTGTTTGTGTAATTATTAATAACTAGTAGGCGCTAAAAACAAAATTACAAACATCTCAAAACAAACTGGTCAGACTACTGCTTGACCTTACTCCTAGAAACCCACCTCACCCCTGCCCACTTCGACAACCTAGGATGGCTTAGAGTAGACGACAGAGTACAACAACTTGCAATGGGCCTGGTCTACAAGATACACTACACGACCAAGGTACCCATGTACATGTCAAAATACTCCCAAAGGTCAGTGAATACCACGATCACAACACCAGAGGGAGCTCCACAAATCATGTCAAACCCAGATTCGGCTCAAATAAGGGACTAAAACACGTTTCGCAATTATGCCACATCAATGTGGAACGCCCTACCCAAAGCTGTAAAGGAATGTGGATCACTACCCACTTTCAAAAACCTCTCTCAAGGGACACCTACGGGAGACTGCAATTCAACACTGGCCCCTGTAAATATCCTAACCCAATCATTCCAACCCCCTCCAATGTACAGTCATTTACCTAGTATGGTTTTGTCAATAGTTCA
>NW_028174262.1:7500-17038 GCF_963971535.1 Notolepis coatsorum
ACACACATACACGATTAGCACTATTACTCAGTAGTACACAGTAAATTTCGCAGAGTAAATTTTACTCAAACTGAGTTTGAGTAAAATGTACTCAGTTTGAGTACAATTTACTCTGCGAAATTTACTGTGTACTACTGTATATATTGTATATCCGATTTAATCACTTGCACATTGCATATTACTGCACTTTACTGTTATATTTGCACTCTGGTTGGATGACAAACTTATTTTAGTTGTACTGTACTAGGGATGTCCCGATCCGATCACGTGATCGGGATCGGCGCCGATCACGTGCTTTTCAGAGGATCGGGGATCGGGAAAAAAGAATAATAAAAATCGGCAGTCAAAAAAAAAAAATTATTCAACAAACATGACCATGTCCACGTCTTAAACTCATACGGAGGCCTTAGTTTTGGTTTTAAATTACATATAATATATCATCATTAATGTATTTATTGTCACACAGAGCAGAATAATTGTCCACAACAAACACATTCCCTTTAATTTACACCGTTGCAACAAACACATTCCCTCTAATTTAGACCGGTGTTCTGCCACAACAACACGTCGCTCCCGAAACACGGTTAATATCCACTGACTTGAGCAGCTAGACTTAATGTCAGAGGTTTGGAACTAAGCATTTTAAAATAGAAAGTCAAGCCAGTTGCAATGTTTGCAAGGAGGACAGGCTGGAGGCGAAGTTTTCAGACTAACTTTTCACCTGGAGGATAACGTGACTGAGGATTATCGTCGGCGTTTCAGACCAGAATGGACCATTACCATTACGTAAGTCGAACACTGAATGTATACTAATGTGCAAACATATATTGAAACTTTTAATATTTCTCATATGAAGCAGAAGCACATTTCTCAGGGTGAATGTAATAACAAAAGCCTCCGCGCTCGCGCCCCGGACTATAGGCAACAGATGGGCTTGTCTCGCTCTGCCAGTTTCTGACAAAAATTCGTCAAAATTGATTACTAATGTGAAAGATCGGATCGGAAACGATCGGATCGATAGATATTTAAAATCACATGATCGGGATCGGATCGGGAGCAAAAAAAGGCGATCGGGACATCCCTAGTATGTACTTATGATGAATTGAAAATGGGGGACCCTGATGTAAACAAGACGAAAGTCTTTCTCTGGTCTGCATCCTCTTAACAATTGTATGTATTGAGCCGTACTGTATACTGTACCCATTCTGCAATCTGTTAATAAAGTTTTCAATCAATCAATGATGTAATACTTTTGCTGTATAATGACAATACATGTGAATCGAATCGAATCTATGAAACAGATTATCACAGAGAGTCGCAGAATTTAGGTATAGGTTCTAAATTTTAGCCTATTCCTGAACAATTTTTTTAAAGGAACATGACAACATTGTGGGAAATGTGCTCTTTTCTCCAGAGACAAGACAAGAAGATATAGATACCCTAGTCAGTAGAAAGCTATCTGGCTGCACGTTAGCCATATAGCTTAGCACAACATAATTGAAGCTGTTGGCCGAAAACAACTCTCTCAGTGTTTTGTATCCGGTTCCATTAATTTGTGCTAAACTAAGCTAGCTGGCAGCCGGTCGGATAGCTTACTCGAGGCACAGCGAGGAAACTGATATCTGACTCTGGAGAAGAAGATGGTATATAAGCACATTTCATCATAATGTTGGCACATTCCTCTTTTTTTCCCTTCTTTTTTATATCGGGCTATATACGTTACTACATCGTGGGAGGATAAATTCATATTGAGAAATCCCTAAAACTGCCAAGTAAAGGGATATTAATAAAAAGTTAAACACAAGAGTGACGGTTTCTCTGTGCTGGTCGTGCATGTTATTCTGCGGCGGCACTTCAATCAGCACCATCTTAGTTTTAACCCAAAACGTTTAAACCCACCTGACAATAGGCAGGCATGTGACGTCAGCTTCATAGGCAGACATGTGACGTCACGTCAGCTTCATAGGCAGGCATGTGACGTCAGCTTCATAAGCAGACATGTGACGTCAGCTTCATAAGCAGACATGTGACGTCAGCCTCCTATAAGCACATAATAGGCAGACACGTGACGTCATGAGCTTCCTAAGCACAAATATAGGCCTAATTATGCAGGTCAGGCTATAGAAGGCTTCCGTATTAATTTGAACCATATAACCATTATCTCCGAAAATCGGTAATCACAAAAAAAAAATATTTATCCTCTGTATCTCCGGCGAGGTGAAGGAAGAATCGGTTTATTAAACAACTTTTTAGGTGAAAAGTTTAACTGACGAGAAGTTCAACGAAACGCGGGTATCTTCCTCCATAATAACCCTAATTATAGGGAGAAGTGAGAAGTATAGACAGACGTTCACACCGAAGAAGGAGCTCATTGAAGGAAGTATAATGTCATATACTTTCACTGAGTTGCACCTTTCTCCGTAAAGACAAGAGCATAGAACACTGGTATTCTGACGGGACGACCCTTCCTTCTTTTATAGTTTCATTGAATGCAATAAGGAAATAAATACACGTGGGTCCAAACGGTTCCCTATAGCAACATAATTCCAGGGAAAGCATCTAAAAGTTATACAATATATCGGAATAACATATTATAGACCGGTTTCATCTGTTGCAAATGTTAACTATAATACCCGACAGGATATACATAATATGGGTCCGATCCTCCATCATGACCCTAATTAGGGGAGAAGTGAGAAGTATATAGACAGACGTTCACACCGAAGAAGGAGCTCATTGAAGGAAACTTTCAGAGTACTATACTTGTTTGCACCTTTCTCCCTATTGCTCTATATTTATTTATTTTCACCCCGGTGGCGTCATCCTCCAGACGGACGCACCACCTGCAGGCTGACAGACAGACAGGGAACCCGACCCGCGCAGCGCGCTCCCGACGCCTGCATGCACGGTCCAGTTTGGCACGCACGCGGGTTAATATTAATAACGCGGCTATATATCCAAACTCTGGATGGATTATAGTCTGAATCCAGACGGGCTTTTAGATATTGATATTATTGACTATACTATACTATGAGGTAATTGTAGATATATCCCCCCCACCCCCCCCCCCCCCCCCCCCCCCACAGCACTTACTTTGGTTGGCTCTTGAGTTCTTACACGTGCTTTATAAATAAATGACTTGACTTGACTTGACTCATATTATTGAATGAATATATTAATGTATAATATAACCGATAGGGCCTCAGACCCTCATCTACACCTTTGTTGTTTATTTTTCCTCATATTTTTATAATCAGAGTTAATATTAATTATATTGTTTACATATTGTTTATTTTTCCTCATATTTTTTACATTCTGATTGAATTGTATATTGCCCATATTGTACCTCCCCCCTCCCCCCCTTCCTCCATGCTGCTATGACGCCCGAATGTCCACAACAAGGGGATCAATAAAGGAATATCTTGTCTCATCTTATCCTATAATATCAACAAGGACACCACTATAGACATGTTTCCAAGTCCAGACTCAAGCCTATAAACCAATTCGGAAACCAGACCAGAGAGCTGCTATTGTTTAAGTGTGTTGTTACCTGTCATTATATATATAATAACCCGTGTTGCCATGTAGCCGGTAATGATCCACTAATGTGGCACTAATTGTCGTTATTGTCAAGTTTTGTTACTGTATCGTTTAGGCCCAATCATAGATGAGGTTACAAACATCTCTAAGCACAGAACACACGCAGACTTTATATATTATCCTATATCTGTATAAATATAGGCTACAAGTCATTGTTATTGTTAATTTATTAGTGCGTGACGTCCGACTATAGAAAGGAACGCGGATACCGTATATAGACCGGGTGGCTGGTTTGTTTGAAATTACACTCTATGAGCCATTCATATAATTTATTCTATTTGTATAGTTATTATTTCCCCGCCCTCTTTCTCGGCTCGTGGTGGGAAAAACGTGGTTCGACAGTAAGAAGATAATAATGAACTCTATAAACAGTGGAACACCTTCCTCTGCTCTGAGAAACCCTCATTCATTACCGGGCGACATTTAACGCTATATTTCATATTTTAGAGTCATTGGAATATATGTATATATATATTTTTTTTTTACAATATTATAAAATAATTCATAACGCAGTACTGTATTTACAAACCATTCATTTTGCAATAATTATCTTGCAGATGTGAGATGAATTGTGTCATGTCTCTAAACATATATGATATATGTATGCATTTCATATTTTTTAAACATGCATAATAGAAAATGTGTATCAATAAGAAATACGATAAGCGCAATAATAAAAGTGATTACAATTAATTTGGATAATTGTGCACAAAACTTGAGTATTTGTTTTAATTTAAAAATAAACATATTTGATAGCTACTGTCTATATACTCTATATAGTCTATGCACCTCTAAGGTAACTTAAGAGATATTCCCAAAGGTACAAGACTGCTTCCTTATTTTGATCTCATCTCCCACAAGACACGCCCCTTCATAATAGAATAGAATAGAATAGAAATTATGTACTATAGGGACTAATAACTTCATTTAAATAAGACAATTGTAAGACAAATACACGTTTTTAATGCTATCTGATCTAGGGCATACAAATACTATTGACCTTTGATTAGATTATTTTTATCGTATTTTATATACAGATCTATTTGTATTGCCTATACTGTATTTCTACTATATTTCCCTGCCCATGGTACCTGCTGCTATGGCGCCAGAATTAATAATAATAACATCAATTAGAAAACATTATTATTAGGATTTATAATAATATTAATATATGAATAACAATAATAACAATACAAATATGTTATTTTTTATACCCGCTGATTATATTGTGCATTTATTATCATCACCCATTGATACGATCAGAATGTCATAATATATAGTCTAATAATTATCATAATGATTTTTTACAGCACAGCAGCCTATATCCTGAACACCCTCCGCGTGTTGTGGTAATCTAGTCACAAGCAGCATGCAGGCCTACCCCTGATTTGAGCCGGTATATGCGCGCCTGCAATACGAGTCTCTCCCTCTCCCTCTCCCTCTCCCTCTCCCTCTCCCTCTCCCTCTCCCTCTCCCTCTCCCTCTCCCTCTCCCTCTCCCTCCTTCTCTCTCTTTCTCTCTCTCTCTCCCTTCTCTCTTCCCCCCCCCTCTCTCTTCCCCCCCTCTCTCTCTCTCTTCCCCCCCCCCCCTCTCTCTCTCTCTCTCTCTCTCTCTCTCTCTCTCTCTCTCTCTCTCTCTCTCTCTCTCTCTCTCTCTCTCTCTCTCTCTCTCTCTCTCTCTCTCTCTCTCTCTCTCTCTCCCCCCTCTCTCTTCTCTCCCCCCCCCCTCTCTTCTCTCTCCTCCGCTCTCTCCCCCCTCTCTCTCTCCCCTCTCTCTCCCCCCCTCTCTCTCTCTTTGTAAGATGATCGGACGGAGGCTCCGCTCGACCTCCATCTTACCTGCAGGAGAGAGCAGCACGGGGGGGACGAGAGCTGGGGCTGGTTCTCTGAAGACACTTGGACAACAACACGGGACTCTGAACCAGCCCGCTATATAGATGGCTGCAGACAGTGCAGTCAGCTATATGAGAATGCATGATATATATATATATATATAAGACATGACTGTCTGAACGAGCCCCGCGTGCGAACAAGGTCCAACCAGGGCCCCATAGATAATATCGAATCAAATAAGTTCATTTGAACAGAATTATAATATACACACCCGTGGTGTGCCAAGTTAAACAGTTTCAACATCAATTTAATTTGAATTAGTTGTAAAATAAATTTCATCAAAGTTAATGGTGATGGCGCCGGCGCGCGAGTGCATGGGCTGCGGTCCAGCACTAAATTGATATATAGATCCATATCCAATAAATAAATAAACATATAAAGAATCAACAAATTACCTTCTCGCATTTCTAATAACGGTAATAACTGAATTTGAGTATCTGTTTTAATTGTTTGTTATTTTCAAAACTCACTATACCTGACAATTATTTCTTAAGAAACTTTGTGGAATAGATGCCTTCAAAGAAGCTGAACAAAAACAGGTATAACAGGCAACCTGCTGAGGTATACCAAAGCAATAAGCACCGTTTTCTTCACCGGGGTTAGGATAACTATATATATATATATTAGGGATGCTCGATATTGGCTTTTTTACCGATACCGATATACCGATATTGTCCAACTCTTAATTTCCGATATCGATATCAACCGATATCAACCGATACCGATATATGCAGGGTTTCCCAGTCCAAAAAACTGAATAATTTCTTGTAACTAATAATTTCACAGGATATATATATAACAAATATTGTTATTGTTTTAAATTTTTTTTAAACCGATACCGATATTTTCCGATATCACATTTTATTGCCGATATCGGCCGATAATATCGGTCGGCCGATAATATCGGACATCCCTAATATATATGGAACATGGGACAAAATAAACCGTGCAGGTATAGAGTTTCAAAAGCAACCATAACAGTCTAATAAAAGGACCCACGTTTATTTCCTGTCGCAATGCAAAGCATCTATAAAAGAAGGAAGGGTCATCATCACGTGGGCCAAGTGCGGACACTTTCAGTTCGGCCGACATTGAGTTGAACGGGATCAGCCATCTCCTCGTTTATGACTTGTCATTTAAACAGGTTATTACCTCGGATTATTAACCCTAGTTATATGAGTATAGCGAGCGCTCTGCTCTATTGGAACTATCCCTTTATCCACTCTAATAATGAATAACTTTCTCCACATGCACACACCTATTTACCTCCGCCTGGCCACACCCACATCCGCTCCTATATAAGCGGGGTCGTGGCCACACAATCAGCTCCTTCCCTACTTTCACCACCGAAGGCAAAGACCACGGGGTCCTCAGTGAGTCAGAGCAGAGCGCTCGCTATACTCATATAACTAGGGTTATAGGATGGGCGGCTACGTGGCGCAGTGGGCAAGGCGCTCGCAACGAATGCTGGAGACTGGGCTCGAACAGGATGCCTCCTGTTCGAGCCCCGCTCTCCACATTGCTTTCAGTTTAGCTGGTCGTCCACAGTAATACACATTGGCCGTATTACGGGGAGGGAAACTGATGGGTGGGGATCGGGCGTTGTGGACAGCGACTCCCACAGGTCGGTTGGTGCGCCTGCGCAGTAGAATCAAGAAGTGACGGGGGCGGGACCCCTCCAAAGCCCAGACCCCCGACGCTGAAAGATCGAGCCGCGCAGGTGAAAAGATGCGACGGCTGTTACCTCGAGTATCGGAGGGGACTCGTGCTATGTATGACTTAGTCCACATTGCAGCCGGCTTGTGGGAGGCAAGAAACAGCGTTCAAAGACAGGGGAGGGTTGAATTGGACGATATGAAAATTGGGATGGGAGAAAAATAGAAAATGGGAGAAAAAGTGGATAAAAAAAAAAACTAGGGTTATAGGATAACCTTACGTTATAGATCGTATAGCTTTACGCTCTGCTCTATTGGAACCCAGGAGCTGAGCAGAGCGAAAAGCTCGACAGATGTACCCGCTGAGGCCCCCTACAACCATCAGAACCGAGGAGGACCCGAGCCCCCACGGTCCTCCCTAGTGGAGGACGGGAGGGAGATCGGATCCGACAAAGAGGGTTTAGCACCTCAAACGCACAGGGTGAGCAGACCGTGGGACTTACCTTCGTTCAGAAGGACCCGCGACCACTCGGGCGCGCATCGCACATGCCACCAGGGAACGGACGGGAAGCCAAAAAAACCCTGTCACAGCCCCCAACATCACAGGGTCGAAGGTCAAGAACCCAACCCCGTGGCAAGGCTGCAGCAGCGGAGTGTGGAGGAGGTCCCAGCCCTAGGACAACCTGAGGAGTAGGACCCCCCGAAAAAAGGGGGCCTGGTGAGGCCAACGAGGCCGCGGCATCGAGACCCCACCAGACGGTCACTGGTGACACCACCCCCCAAATCGCCAGCGTATCGGACAGGGCTCAAATCAAGAGCAGGCCCTTCCCCCCTTGGCACGCCGCTCTGAAGCACTCTCCTCAAGAGGCTACCCCCCCACAAAACTGCGGGGCCAGTCGGCGTGCCGGGGAGACAACCCCCAAGGAGGTTGATCCCTCAATCCAGGCAACAGGCCCCAAGAGCAGAACTCAACCTGTGCCTGGAGCACTGCGGACTAGACAGGCGCCTAAAAGGTCTACTACAAGAACAGTATCCCGGTGGAAGGGGTGTTCGGTATGCTGTGCACCATGTCATAACCTCCACAAACCCGACCCCCCAATCCAGCGGGGTCGAGGTTCAAAGAAGAGGCTGACACAATTGGCAGACGTCATGAAAGATGCGGGGGCATACTCTCGGGCAGTCTGGTTCAAGCCTGGCCTCAACCCGAGAGTCGACTCTGCTACCAACACACCGGAGAACCAACCACCCCCCTATGTTTAGTTTAACAGGAGGCGGTTGTTCCCTTAACCCACAAAGAAAACTCAGAAACATAACTGCGTGTATACACAGGCTATACAAGCAGCACAAGTGTTTCAGTTTTCAAAGGGTTAACCCAGGCCAACAGGTCGACGAGAACGAGTTTGGACCTGGGCCCGGCAGACCGGGACCTACACAGGGATGCCTAGAGGAGTTGACAACAACCTCCCCGACAGCCCCCTCCCAGCCCCGTCCTAGCAGGGAGAGAGGGGTGAAACAAATGGAGAGGGACCAAGCCCCCTAACACAGCGCAAGGTACAACACAGTATGGACCAAGCACGTCACTGTTAACACTTTCTATGCCACGAGGTGGCGCCAGAGTTAGCGCTTGAATTCCACCATCCACTTTAATGTTATCGTTAATATCGCCTAATCTATGTTTTAAATTATGGCTATGTGTCTAATCTGCCCGTCGCTTATCAAAGAATCCTTTTCCAGTCAGTGCTGTCAAGGCAGATTGGTTTTTTATCGCTTCATTTCCGTTTGAGAGCATTTTGAAAAGCACCCGTTTTGAGGTAAAAAACAGTCCATTCTGGGGCATTCTATGATAATCATCTTTTACTGGAATATTCCAGAACGTTGATATTTGTCGGCCTATTTATGAATCGTTTTCAAATAAACGCTAGATGATCAATATTATACGTACACGCAAGCACATTCGAGCCGCGCACGGATAATCGCCGTGTTCATTTCCTCTTGGATTTTTTCAGTGAAACCGAAAGAGCCCATTTCACAAAACAGCCTATATCTTCATCAAAATGAGTCTGATTATCCTAACACTGATAACATAGATTCCTTACCTGACATCAGATGGTATCCAACTGGTATATTCCAATTCCTGATCACCATTCGAAAAAATCGATAAGTGTATAGATCCAACGTGTGTACAGTGTAACACATGATTCCGCGGGGCTCAGAGCCCCCTGAATGAACCCTGGTACTCCGGCTGCATGGGTGGACTGGAAAATGTGGAGTACAGGATTTTTTTCCCCATCCATTTTCATTGAGTCCATTCCAAAATCCCTTATGTCATCTGGGAGACGATAGGGGGCGCTTTTTTCCACATCTGATCGCCGGCGGCACTCGGGTAGACTA
>NW_028174261.1:0-26382 GCF_963971535.1 Notolepis coatsorum
GTTTAGAATGTGTTTTTATTTCATAAGCGAATATCTTTTTACAAGTGCTAAATTTCAAGCCAGCAACCTTACTAAGACAGTCTAAATAGCCCTTCAATGCAGATAATGGCATTAGAATGGCAAAAGACTGTTTAGAATGTGTTTTTATTTCATAAGCGAATATCTTTTTACAAGTGCTAAATTTCAAGCCAGCAACCTTACTAAGACAGTCTAAATAGCCCTTCAATGCAGATAATGGCATTAGAATGGCAAAAGACTGTTTAGAATGTGTTTTTATTTCATAAGCGAATATCTTTTTACAAGTGCTAAATTTCAAGCCAGCAACCTTACTAAGACAGTCTAAATAGCCCTACAATGCAGATAATGCATTAGAATGGCAAAAGACTGTTTAGAATGTGTTTTTATTTCATAAGCGAATATCTTTTTACAAGTGCTAAATTTCAAGCCTGCAACTATAGCCCTACAATGCAGATAATGGCATTAGAATGGCAAAACACTGTTTAGAATGTGTTTTTATTTCATAAGCGAATATCTTTTTACAAGTGCTAAATTTCAAGCCAGCAACCTTACTAAGACAGTCTAAATAGCCCTTCAATGCAGATAATGGCATTAGAATGGCAAAAGACTGTTTAGAATGTGTTTTTATTTCATAAGCGAATATCTTTTTACAAGTGCTAAATTTCAAGCCAGCAACCTTACTAAGACAGTCTAAATAGCCCTTCAATGCAGATAATGGCATTAGAATGGCAAAAGACTGTTTAGAATGTGTTTTTATTTCATAAGCGAATATCTTTTTACAAGTGCTAAATTTCAAGCCAGCAACCTTACTAAGACAGTCTAAATAGCCCTACAATGCAGATAATGGCATTAGAATGGCAAAAGACTGTTTAGAATGTGTTTTTATTTCATAAGCGAATATCTTTTTACAAGTGCTAAATTTCAAGCCTGCAACCTTACTAATAGCCCTACAATGCAGATAATGGCATTAGAATGGCAAAACACTG
The DNA here is from genome assembly GCF_963971535.1 of Notolepis coatsorum. Lineage (NCBI taxonomy): Eukaryota > Metazoa > Chordata > Actinopteri > Aulopiformes > Paralepididae > Notolepis > Notolepis coatsorum. The sequence continues at coordinate 1,005 of NW_028174261.1, forward strand.
TTTAGAATGTGTTTTTATTTCATAAGCGAATATCTTTTTACAAGTGCTAAATTTCAAGCCAGCAACCTTACTAAGACAGTCTAAATAGCCCTTCAATGCAGATAATGGCATTAGAATGGCAAAAGACTGTTTAGAATGTGTTTTTATTTCATAAGCGAATATCTTTTTACAAGTGCTAAATTTCAAGCCAGCAACCTTACTAAGACAGTCTAAATAGCCCTACAATGCAGATAATGGCATTAGAATGGCAAAAGACTGTTTAGAATGTGTTTTTATTTCATAAGCGAATATCTTTTTACAAGTGCTAAATTTCAAGCCAGCAACCTTACTAAGACAGTCTAAATAGCCCTTCAATGCAGATAATGGCATTAGAATGGCAAAAGACTGTTTAGAATGTGTTTTTATTTCATAAGCGAATATCTTTTTACAAGTGCTAAATTTCAAGCCAGCAACCTTACTAAGACAGTCTAAATAGCCCTACAATGCAGATAATGGCATTAGAATGGCAAAAGACTGTTTAGAATGTGTTTTTATTTCATAAGCGAATATCTTTTTACAAGTGCTAAATTTCAAGCCAGCAACCTTACTAAGACAGTCTAAATAGCCCTTCAATGCAGATAATGGCATTAGAATGGCAAAAGACTGTTTAGAATGTGTTTTTATTTCATAAGCGAATATCTTTTTACAAGTGCTAAATTTCAAGCCAGCAACCTTACTAAGACAGTCTAAATAGCCCTACAATGCAGATAATGGCATTAGAATGGCAAAAGACTGTTTAGAATGTGTTTTTATTTCATAAGCGAATATCTTTTTACAAGTGCTAAATTTCAAGCCAGCAACCTTACTAAGACAGTCTAAATAGCCCTTCAATGCAGATAATGGCATTAGAATGGCAAAAGACTGTTTAGAATGTGTTTTTATTTCATAAGCGAATATCTTTTTACAAGTGCTAAATTTCAAGCCAGCAACCTTACTAAGACAGTCTAAATAGCCCTACAATGCAGATAATGGCATTAGAATGGCAAAAGACTGTTTAGAATGTGTTTTTATTTCATAAGCGAATATCTTTTTACAAGTGCTAAATTTCAAGCCTGCAACCTTACTATAGCCCTACAATGCAGATAATGGCATTAGAATGGCAAAACACTGTTTAGAATGTGTTTTTATTTCATAAGCGAATATCTTTTTACAAGTGCTAAATTTCAAGCCAGCAACCTTACTAAGACAGTCTAAATAGCCCTTCAATGCAGATAATGGCATTAGAATGGCAAAAGACTGTTTAGAATGTGTTTTTATTTCATAAGCGAATATCTTTTTACAAGTGCTAAATTTCAAGCCAGCAACCTTACTAAGACAGTCTAAATAGCCCTACAATGCAGATAATGGCATTAGAATGGCAAAAGACTGTTTAGAATGTGTTTTTATTTCATAAGCGAATATCTTTTTACAAGTGCTAAATTTCAAGCCAGCAACCTTACTAAGACAGTCTAAATAGCCCTTCAATGCAGATAATGGCATTAGAATGGCAAAAGACTGTTTAGAATGTGTTTTTATTTCATAAGCGAATATCTTTTTACAAGTGCTAAATTTCAAGCCAGCAACCTTACTAAGACAGTCTAAATAGCCCTACAATGCAGATAATGGAATTAGAATGGCAAAAGACTGTTTAGAATGTGTTTTTATTTCATAAGCGAATATCTTTTTACAAGTGCTAAATTTCAAGCCTGCAACCTTACTATAGCCCTACAATGCAGATAATGGCATTAGAATGGCAAAAGACTGTTTAGAATGTGTTTTTATTTCATAAGCGAATATCTTTTTACAAGTGCTAAATTTCAAGCCAGCAACCTTACTAAGACAGTCTAAATAGCCCTTCAATGCAGATAATGGCATTAGAATGGCAAAAGACTGTTTAGAATGTGTTTTTATTTCATAAGCGAATATCTTTTTACAAGTGCTAAATTTCAAGCCAGCAACCTTACTAAGACAGTCTAAATAGCCCTACAATGCAGATAATGGCATTAGAATGGCAAAAGACTGTTTAGAATGTGTTTTTATTTCATAAGCGAATATCTTTTTACAAGTGCTAAATTTCAAGCCAGCAACCTTACTAAGACAGTCTAAATAGCCCTTCAATGCAGATAATGGCATTAGAATGGCAAAAGACTGTTTAGAATGTGTTTTTATTTCATAAGCGAATATCTTTTTACAAGTGCTAAATTTCAAGCCAGCAACCTTACTAAGACAGTCTAAATAGCCCTACAATGCAGATAATGGCATTAGAATGGCAAAAGACTGTTTAGAATGTGTTTTTATTTCATAAGCGAATATCTTTTTACAAGTGCTAAATTTCAAGCCAGCAACCTTACTAAGACAGTCTAAATAGCCCTACAATGCAGATAATGGCATTAGAATGGCAAAAGACTGTTTAGAATGTGTTTTTATTTCATAAGCGAATATCTTTTTACAAGTGCTAAATTTCAAGCCAGCAACCTTACTAAGACAGTCTAAATAGCCCTTCAATGCAGATAATGGCATTAGAATGGCAAAAGACTGTTTAGAATGTGTTTTTATTTCATAAGCGAATATCTTTTTACAAGTGCTAAATTTCAAGCCAGCAACCTTACTAAGACAGTCTAAATAGCCCTACAATGCAGATAATGGCATTAGAATGGCAAAAGACTGTTTAGAATGTGTTTTTATTTCATAAGCGAATATCTTTTTACAAGTGCTAAATTTCAAGCCAGCAACCTTACTATAGCCCTACAATGCAGATAATGGCATTAGAATGGCAAAAGACTGTTTAGAATGTGTTTTTATTTCATAAGCGAATATCTTTTTACAAGTGCTAAATTTCAAGCCTGCAACCTTACTATAGCCCTACAATGCAGATAATGGCATTAGAATGGCAAAAGACTGTTTAGAATGTGTTTTTATTTCATAAGCGAATATCTTTTTACAAGTGCTAAATTTCAAGCCAGCAACCTTACTATAGCCCTACAATGCAGATAATGGCATTAGAATGGCAAAACACTGTTTAGAATGTGTTTTTATTTCATAAGCGAATATCTTTTTACAAGTGCTAAATTTCAAGCCAGCAACCTTACTAAGACAGTCTAAATAGCCCTTCAATGCAGATAATGGCATTAGAATGGCAAAAGACTGTTTAGAATGTGTTTTTATTTCATAAGCGAATATCTTTTTACTGATGCTAAATTTCAAGCCTGCAACCTTACTATAGCCCTACAATGCAGATAATGGCATTAGAATGGCAAAAGACTGTTTAGAATGTGTTTTTATTTCATAAGCGAATATCTTTTTACAAGTGCTAAATTTCAAGCCAGCAACCTTACTAAGACAGTCTAAATAGCCCTACAATGCAGATAATGGCATTAGAATGGCAAAAGACTGTTTAGAATGTGTTTTTATTTCATAAGCGAATATCTTTTTACAAGTGCTAAATTTCAAGCCTGCAACCTTACTATAGCCCTACAATGCAGATAATGGCATTAGAATGGCAAAACACTGTTTAGAATGTGTTTTTATTTCATAAGCGAATATCTTTTTACAAGTGCTAAATTTCAAGCCAGCAACCTTACTAAGACAGTCTAAATAGCCCTTCAATGCAGATAATGGCATTAGAATGGCAAAAGACTGTTTAGAATGTGTTTTTATTTCATAAGCGAATATCTTTTTACAAGTGCTAAATTTCAAGCCTGCAACCTTACTATAGCCCTACAATGCAGATAATGGCATTAGAATGGCAAAAGACTGTTTAGAATGTGTTTTTATTTCATAAGCGAATATCTTTTTACAAGTGCTAAATTTCAAGCCAGCAACCTTACTAAGACAGTCTAAATAGCCCTACAATGCAGATAATGGCATTAGAATGGCAAAAGACTGTTTAGAATGTGTTTTTATTTCATAAGCGAATATCTTTTTACAAGTGCTAAATTTCAAGCCAGCAACCTTACTAAGACAGTCTAAATAGCCCTTCAATGCAGATAATGGCATTAGAATGGCAAAAGACTGTTTAGAATGTGTTTTTATTTCATAAGCGAATATCTTTTTACAAGTGCTAAATTTCAAGCCAGCAACCTTACTAAGACAGTCTAAATAGCCCTTCAATGCAGATAATGGCATTAGAATGGCAAAAGACTGTTTAGAATGTGTTTTTATTTCATAAGCGAATATCTTTTTACAAGTGCTAAATTTCAAGCCAGCAACCTTACTAAGACAGTCTAAATAGCCCTACAATGCAGATAATGGCATTAGAATGGCAAAAGACTGTTTAGAATGTGTTTTTATTTCATAAGCGAATATCTTTTTACAAGTGCTAAATTTCAAGCCAGCAACCTTACTAAGACAGTCTAAATAGCCCTACAATGCAGATAATGGCATTAGAATGGCAAAAGACTGTTTAGAATGTGTTTTTATTTCATAAGCGAATATCTTTTTACAAGTGCTAAATTTCAAGCCAGCAACCTTACTAAGACAGTCTAAATAGCCCTTCAATGCAGATAATGGCATTAGAATGGCAAAAGACTGTTTAGAATGTGTTTTTATTTCATAAGCGAATATCTTTTTACAAGTGCTAAATTTCAAGCCAGCAACCTTACTAAGACAGTCTAAATAGCCCTTCAATGCAGATAATGGCATTAGAATGGCAAAAGACTGTTTAGAATGTGTTTTTATTTCATAAGCGAATATCTTTTTACAAGTGCTAAATTTCAAGCCAGCAACCTTACTATAGCCCTACAATGCAGATAATGGCATTAGAATGGCAAAAGACTGTTTAGAATGTGTTTTTATTTCATAAGCGAATATCTTTTTACAAGTGCTAAATTTCAAGCCTGCAACCTTACTATAGCCCTACAATGCAGATAATGGCATTAGAATGGCAAAAGACTGTTTAGAATGTGTTTTTATTTCATAAGCGAATATCTTTTTACAAGTGCTAAATTTCAAGCCAGCAACCTTACTATAGCCCTACAATGCAGATAATGGCATTAGAATGGCAAAACACTGTTTAGAATGTGTTTTTATTTCATAAGCGAATATCTTTTTACAAGTGCTAAATTTCAAGCCAGCAACCTTACTAAGACAGTCTAAATAGCCCTACAATGCAGATAATGGCATTAGAATGGCAAAAGACTGTTTAGAATGTGTTTTTATTTCATAAGCGAATATCTTTTTACAAGTGCTAAATTTCAAGCCAGCAACCTTACTAAGACAGTCTAAATAGCCCTACAATGCAGATAATGGCATTAGAATGGCAAAAGACTGTTTAGAATGTGTTTTTATTTCATAAGCGAATATCTTTTTACAAGTGCTAAATTTCAAGCCAGCAACCTTACTAAGACAGTCTAAATAGCCCTTCAATGCAGATAATGGCATTAGAATGGCAAAAGACTGTTTAGAATGTGTTTTTATTTCATAAGCGAATATCTTTTTACAAGTGCTAAATTTCAAGCCAGCAACCTTACTAAGACAGTCTAAATAGCCCTTCAATGCAGATAATGGCATTAGAATGGCAAAAGACTGTTTAGAATGTGTTTTTATTTCATAAGCGAATATCTTTTTACAAGTGCTAAATTTCAAGCCAGCAACCTTACTAAGACAGTCTAAATAGCCCTACAATGCAGATAATGGCATTAGAATGGCAAAAGACTGTTTAGAATGTGTTTTTATTTCATAAGCGAATATCTTTTTACAAGTGCTAAATTTCAAGCCAGCAACCTTACTAAGACAGTCTAAATAGCCCTTCAATGCAGATAATGGCATTAGAATGGCAAAAGACTGTTTAGAATGTGTTTTTATTTCATAAGCGAATATCTTTTTACAAGTGCTAAATTTCAAGCCAGCAACCTTACTAAGACAGTCTAAATAGCCCTACAATGCAGATAATGGCATTAGAATGGCAAAAGACTGTTTAGAATGTGTTTTTATTTCATAAGCTAATATCTTTTTACAAGTGCTAAATTTCAAGCCAGCAACCTTACTAAGACAGTCTAAATAGCCCTTCAATGCAGATAATGGCATTAGAATGGCAAAAGACTGTTTAGAATGTGTTTTTATTTCATAAGCGAATATCTTTTTACAAGTGCTAAATTTCAAGCCAGCAACCTTACTAAGACAGTCTAAATAGCCCTTCAATGCAGATAATGGCATTAGAATGGCAAAAGACTGTTTAGAATGTGTTTTTATTTCATAAGCGAATATCTTTTTACAAGTGCTAAATTTCAAGCCAGCAACCTTACTATAGCCCTACAATGCAGATAATGGCATTAGAATGGCAAAAGACTGTTTAGAATGTGTTTTTATTTCATAAGCGAATATCTTTTTACAAGTGCTAAATTTCAAGCCTGCAACCTTACTATAGCCCTACAATGCAGATAATGGCATTAGAATGGCAAAAGACTGTTTAGAATGTGTTTTTATTTCATAAGCGAATATCTTTTTACAAGTGCTAAATTTCAAGCCAGCAACCTTACTAAGACAGTCTAAATAGCCCTACAATGCAGATAATGGCATTAGAATGGCAAAAGACTGTTTAGAATGTGTTTTTATTTCATAAGCGAATATCTTTTTACAAGTGCTAAATTTCAAGCCAGCAACCTTACTAAGACAGTCTAAATAGCCCTTCAATGCAGATAATGGCATTAGAATGGCAAAAGACTGTTTAGAATGTGTTTTTATTTCATAAGCGAATATCTTTTTACAAGTGCTAAATTTCAAGCCAGCAACCTTACTAAGACAGTCTAAATAGCCCTACAATGCAGATAATGGCATTAGAATGGCAAAAGACTGTTTAGAATGTGTTTTTATTTCATAAGCGAATATCTTTTTACAAGTGCTAAATTTCAAGCCAGCAACCTTACTAAGACAGTCTAAATAGCCCTTCAATGCAGATAATGGCATTAGAATGGCAAAAGACTGTTTAGAATGTGTTTTTATTTCATAAGCGAATATCTTTTTACAAGTGCTAAATTTCAAGCCAGCAACCTTACTAAGACAGTCTAAATAGCCCTACAATGCAGATAATGGCATTAGCATGGCAAAAGACTGTTTAGAATGTGTTTTTATTTCATAAGCGAATATCTTTTTACAAGTGCTAAATTTCAAGCCTGCAACCTTACTATAGCCCTACAATGCAGATAATGGCATTAGAATGGCAAAACACTGTTTAGAATGTGTTTTTATTTCATAAGCGAATAACTTTTTACAAGTGCTAAATTTCAAGCCAGCAACCTTACTAAGACAGTCTAAATAGCCCTTCAATGCAGATAATGGCATTAGAATGGCAAAAGACTGTTTAGAATGTGTTTTTATTTCATAAGCGAATATCTTTTTACAAGTGCTAAATTTCAAGCCAGCAACCTTACTAAGACAGTCTAAATAGCCCTACAATGCAGATAATGGCATTAGAATGGCAAAAGACTGTTTAGAATGTGTTTTTATTTCATAAGCGAATATCTTTTTACAAGTGCTAAATTTCAAGCCAGCAACCTTACTAAGACAGTCTAAATAGCCCTTCAATGCAGATAATGGCATTAGAATGGCAAAAGACTGTTTAGAATGTGTTTTTATTTCATAAGCGAATATCTTTTTACAAGTGCTAAATTTCAAGCCAGCAACCTTACTAAGACAGTCTAAATAGCCCTACAATGCAGATAATGGCATTAGAATGGCAAAAGACTGTTTAGAATGTGTTTTTATTTCATAAGCGAATATCTTTTTACAAGTGCTAAATTTCAAGCCTGCAACCTTACTATAGCCCTACAATGCAGATAATGGCATTAGAATGGCAAAAGACTGTTTAGAATGTGTTTTTATTTCATAAGCGAATATCTTTTTACAAGTGCTAAATTTCAAGCCAGCAACCTTACTAAGACAGTCTAAATAGCCCTTCAATGCAGATAATGGCATTAGAATGGCAAAAGACTGTTTAGAATGTGTTTTTATTTCATAAGCGAATATCTTTTTACAAGTGCTAAATTTCAAGCCAGCAACCTTACTAAGACAGTCTAAATAGCCCTACAATGCAGATAATGGCATTAGAATGGCAAAAGACTGTTTAGAATGTGTTTTTATTTCATAAGCGAATATCTTTTTACAAGTGCTAAATTTCAAGCCAGCAACCTTACTAAGACAGTCTAAATAGCCCTTCAATGCAGATAATGGCATTAGAATGGCAAAAGACTGTTTAGAATGTGTTTTTATTTCATAAGCGAATATCTTTTTACAAGTGCTAAATTTCAAGCCAGCAACCTTACTAAGACAGTCTAAATAGCCCTACAATGCAGATAATGGCATTAGAATGGCAAAAGACTGTTTAGAATGTGTTTTTATTTCATAAGCGAATATCTTTTTACAAGTGCTAAATTTCAAGCCAGCAACCTTACTAAGACAGTCTAAATAGCCCTACAATGCAGATAATGGCATTAGAATGGCAAAAGACTGTTTAGAATGTGTTTTTATTTCATAAGCGAATATCTTTTTACAAGTGCTAAATTTCAAGCCAGCAACCTTACTAAGACAGTCTAAATAGCCCTTCAATGCAGATAATGGCATTAGAATGGCAAAAGACTGTTTAGAATGTGTTTTTATTTCATAAGCGAATATCTTTTTACAAGTGCTAAATTTCAAGCCAGCAACCTTACTAAGACAGTCTAAATAGCCCTACAATGCAGATAATGGCATTAGAATGGCAAAAGACTGTTTAGAATGTGTTTTTATTTCATAAGCGAATATCTTTTTACAAGTGCTAAATTTCAAGCCTGCAACCTTACTATAGCCCTACAATGCAGATAATGGCATTAGAATGGCAAAACACTGTTTAGAATGTGTTTTTATTTCATAAGCGAATAACTTTTTACAAGTGCTAAATTTCAAGCCAGCAACCTTACTAAGACAGTCTAAATAGCCCTTCAATGCAGATAATGGCATTAGAATGGCAAAAGACTGTTTAGAATGTGTTTTTATTTCATAAGCGAATATCTTTTTACAAGTGCTAAATTTCAAGCCAGCAACCTTACTAAGACAGTCTAAATAGCCCTACAATGCAGATAATGGCATTAGAATGGCAAAAGACTGTTTAGAATGTGTTTTTATTTCATAAGCGAATATCTTTTTACAAGTGCTAAATTTCAAGCCAGCAACCTTACTAAGACAGTCTAAATAGCCCTTCAATGCAGATAATGGCATTAGAATGGCAAAAGACTGTTTAGAATGTGTTTTTATTTCATAAGCGAATATCTTTTTACAAGTGCTAAATTTCAAGCCAGCAACCTTACTAAGACAGTCTAAATAGCCCTACAATGCAGATAATGGCATTAGAATGGCAAAAGACTGTTTAGAATGTGTTTTTATTTCATAAGCGAATATCTTTTTACAAGTGCTAAATTTCAAGCCTGCAACCTTACTATAGCCCTACAATGCAGATAATGGCATTAGAATGGCAAAAGACTGTTTAGAATGTGTTTTTATTTCATAAGCGAATATCTTTTTACAAGTGCTAAATTTCAAGCCAGCAACCTTACTAAGACAGTCTAAATAGCCCTTCAATGCAGATAATGGCATTAGAATGGCAAAAGACTGTTTAGAATGTGTTTTTATTTCATAAGCGAATATCTTTTTACAAGTGCTAAATTTCAAGCCAGCAACCTTACTAAGACAGTCTAAATAGCCCTACAATGCAGATAATGGCATTAGAATGGCAAAAGACTGTTTAGAATGTGTTTTTATTTCATAAGCGAATATCTTTTTACAAGTGCTAAATTTCAAGCCAGCAACCTTACTAAGACAGTCTAAATAGCCCTTCAATGCAGATAATGGCATTAGAATGGCAAAAGACTGTTTAGAATGTGTTTTTATTTCATAAGCGAATATCTTTTTACAAGTGCTAAATTTCAAGCCAGCAACCTTACTAAGACAGTCTAAATAGCCCTACAATGCAGATAATGGCATTAGAATGGCAAAAGACTGTTTAGAATGTGTTTTTATTTCATAAGCGAATATCTTTTTACAAGTGCTAAATTTCAAGCCAGCAACCTTACTAAGACAGTCTAAATAGCCCTACAATGCAGATAATGGCATTAGAATGGCAAAAGACTTTAGAATGTGTTTTTATTTCATAAGCGAATATCTTTTTACAAGTGCTAAATTTCAAGCCAGCAACCTTACTAAGACAGTCTAAATAGCCCTTCAATGCAGATAATGGCATTAGAATGGCAAAAGACTGTTTAGAATGTGTTTTTATTTCATAAGCGAATATCTTTTTACAAGTGCTAAATTTCAAGCCAGCAACCTTACTAAGACAGTCTAAATAGCCCTACAATGCAGATAATGGCATTAGAATGGCAAAAGACTGTTTAGAATGTGTTTTTATTTCATAAGCGAATATCTTTTTACAAGTGCTAAATTTCAAGCCAGCAACCTTACTAAGACAGTCTAAATAGCCCTTCAATGCAGATAATGGCATTAGAATGGCAAAAGACTGTTTAGAATGTGTTTTTATTTCATAAGCGAATATCTTTTTACAAGTGCTAAATTTCAAGCCAGCAACCTTACTATAGCCCTACAATGCAGATAATGGCATTAGAATGGCAAAAGACTGTTTAGAATGTGTTTTTATTTCATAAGCGAATATCTTTTTACAAGTGCTAAATTTCAAGCCTGCAACCTTACTATAGCCCTACAATGCAGATAATGGCATTAGAATGGCAAAAGACTGTTTAGAATGTGTTTTTATTTCATAAGCAAATATCTTTTTACAAGTGCTAAATTTCAAGCCAGCAACCTTACTATAGCCCTACAATGCAGATAATGGCATTAGAATGGCAAAACACTGTTTAGAATGTGTTTTTATTTCATAAGCGAATATCTTTTTACAAGTGCTAAATTTCAAGCCAGCAACCTTACTAAGACAGTCTAAATAGCCCTTCAATGCAGATAATGGCATTAGAATGGCAAAAGACTGTTTAGAATGTGTTTTTATTTCATAAGCGAATATCTTTTTACTGATGCTAAATTTCAAGCCTGCAACCTTACTATAGCCCTACAATGCAGATAATGGCATTAGAATGGCAAAAGACTGTTTAGAATGTGTTTTTATTTCATAAGCGAATATCTTTTTACAAGTGCTAAATTTCAAGCCAGCAACCTTACTAAGACAGTCTAAATAGCCCTACAATGCAGATAATGGCATTAGAATGGCAAAAGACTGTTTAGAATGTGTTTTTATTTCATAAGCGAATATCTTTTTACAAGTGCTAAATTTCAAGCCTGCAACCTTACTATAGCCCTACAATGCAGATAATGGCATTAGAATGGCAAAACACTGTTTAGAATGTGTTTTTATTTCATAAGCGAATATCTTTTTACAAGTGCTAAATTTCAAGCCAGCAACCTTACTAAGACAGTCTAAATAGCCCTTCAATGCAGATAATGGCATTAGAATGGCAAAAGACTGTTTAGAATGTGTTTTTATTTCATAAGCGAATATCTTTTTACAAGTGCTAAATTTCAAGCCTGCAACCTTACTATAGCCCTACAATGCAGATAATGGCATTAGAATGGCAAAAGACTGTTTAGAATGTGTTTTTATTTCATAAGCGAATATCTTTTTACAAGTGCTAAATTTCAAGCCAGCAACCTTACTAAGACAGTCTAAATAGCCCTACAATGCAGATAATGGCATTGTAGGCAAATGCAGATAATGGCATTAGAATGGCAAAAGACTGTTTAGAATGTGTTTTTATTTCATAAGCGAATATCTTTTTACAAGTGCTAAATTTCAAGCCAGCAACCTTACTAAGACAGCAACCTTACTAAGACAGTCTAAATAGCCCTTCAATGCAGATAATGGCATTAGAATGGCAAAAGACTGTTTAGAATGTGTTTTTATTTCATAAGCGAATATCTTTTTACAAGTGCTAAATTTCAAGCCAGCAACCTTACTAAGACAGTCTAAATAGCCCTTCAATGCAGATAATGGCATTAGAATGGCAAAAGACTGTTTAGAATGTGTTTTTATTTCATAAGCGAATATCTTTTTACAAGTGCTAAATTTCAAGCCAGCAACCTTACTAAGACAGTCTAAATAGCCCTTCAATGCAGATAATGGCATTAGAATGGCAAAAGACTGTTTAGAATGTGTTTTTATTTCATAAGCGAATATCTTTTTACAAGTGCTAAATTTCAAGCCAGCAACCTTACTATAGCCCTACAATGCAGATAATGGCATTAGAATGGCAAAAGACTGTTTAGAATGTGTTTTTATTTCATAAGCGAATATCTTTTTACAAGTGCTAAATTTCAAGCCTGCAACCTTACTATAGCCCTACAATGCAGATAATGGCATTAGAATGGCAAAAGACTGTTTAGAATGTGTTTTTATTTCATAATCAAATATCTTTTTACAAGTGCTAAATTTCAAGCCAGCAACCTTACTATAGCCCTACAATGCAGATAATGGCATTAGAATGGCAAAACACTGTTTAGAATGTGTTTTTATTTCATAAGCGAATATCTTTTTACAAGTGCTAAATTTCAAGCCAGCAACCTTACTAAGACAGTCTAAATAGCCCTTCAATGCAGATAATGGCATTAGAATGGCAAAAGACTGTTTAGAATGTGTTTTTATTTCATAAGCGAATATCTTTTTACTGATGCTAAATTTCAAGCCTGCAACCTTACTATAGCCCTACAATGCAGATAATGGCATTAGAATGGCAAAAGACTGTTTAGAATGTGTTTTTATTTCATAAGCGAATATCTTTTTACAAGTGCTAAATTTCAAGCCAGCAACCTTACTAAGACAGTCTAAATAGCCCTACAATGCAGATAATGGCATTAGAATGGCAAAAGACTGTTTAGAATGTGTTTTTATTTCATAAGCGAATATCTTTTTACAAGTGCTAAATTTCAAGCCTGCAACCTTACTATAGCCCTACAATGCAGATAATGGCATTAGAATGGCAAAACACTGTTTAGAATGTGTTTTTATTTCATAAGCGAATATCTTTTTACAAGTGCTAAATTTCAAGCCAGCAACCTTACTAAGACAGTCTAAATAGCCCTTCAATGCAGATAATGGCATTAGAATGGCAAAAGACTGTTTAGAATGTGTTTTTATTTCATAAGCGAATATCTTTTTACAAGTGCTAAATTTCAAGCCTGCAACCTTACTATAGCCCTACAATGCAGATAATGGCATTAGAATGGCAAAAGACTGTTTAGAATGTGTTTTTATTTCATAAGCGAATATCTTTTTACAAGTGCTAAATTTCAAGCCAGCAACCTTACTAAGACAGTCTAAATAGCCCTACAATGCAGATAATGGCATTAGAATGGCAAAAGACTGTTTAGAATGTGTTTTTATTTCATAAGCGAATATCTTTTTACAAGTGCTAAATTTCAAGCCAGCAACCTTACTAAGACAGTCTAAATAGCCCTTCAATGCAGATAATGGCATTAGAATGGCAAAAGACTGTTTAGAATGTGTTTTTATTTCATAAGCGAATATCTTTTTACAAGTGCTAAATTTCAAGCCAGCAACCTTACTAAGACAGTCTAAATAGCCCTTCAATGCAGATAATGGCATTAGAATGGCAAAAGACTGTTTAGAATGTGTTTTTATTTCATAAGCGAATATCTTTTTACAAGTGCTAAATTTCAAGCCAGCAACCTTACTAAGACAGTCTAAATAGCCCTACAATGCAGATAATGGCATTAGAATGGCAAAAGACTGTTTAGAATGTGTTTTTATTTCATAAGCGAATATCTTTTTACAAGTGCTAAATTTCAAGCCAGCAACCTTACTAAGACAGTCTAAATAGCCCTTCAATGCAGATAATGGCATTAGAATGGCAAAAGACTGTTTAGAATGTTTTTTTATTTCATAAGCGAATATCTTTTTACAAGTGCTAAATTTCAAGCCAGCAACCTTACTAAGACAGTCTAAATAGCCCTACAATGCAGATAATGGCATTAGAATGGCAAAAGACTGTTTAGAATGTGTTTTTATTTCATAAGTGAATATCTTTTTACAAGTGCTAAATTTCAAGCCAGCAACCTTACTAAGACAGTCTAAATAGCCCTTCAATGCAGATAATGGCATTAGAATGGCAAAAGACTGTTTAGAATGTGTTTTTATTTCATAAGCGAATATCTTTTTACACGTGCTAAATTTCAAGCCAGCAACCTTACTAAGACAGTCTAAATAGCCCTTCAATGCAGATAATGGCATTAGAATGGCAAAAGACTGTTTAGAATGTGTTTTTATTTCATAAGCGAATATCTTTTTACAAGTGCTAAATTTCAAGCCAGCAACCTTACTATAGCCCTACAATGCAGATAATGGCATTAGAATGGCAAAAGACTGTTTAGAATGTGTTTTTATTTCATAAGCGAATATCTTTTTACAAGTGCTAAATTTCAAGCCTGCAACCTTACTATAGCCCTACAATGCAGATAATGGCATTAGAATGGCAAAAGACTGTTTAGAATGTGTTTTTATTTCATAAGCGAATATCTTTTTACAAGTGCTAAATTTCAAGCCAGCAACCTTACTATAGCCCTACAATGCAGATAATGGCATTAGAATGGCAAAACACTGTTTAGAATGTGTTTTTATTTCATAAGCGAATATCTTTTTACAAGTGCTAAATTTCAAGCCAGCAACCTTACTAAGACAGTCTAAATAGCCCTACAATGCAGATAATGGCATTAGAATGGCAAAAGACTGTTTAGAATGTGTTTTTATTTCATAAGCGAATATCTTTTTACAAGTGCTAAATTTCAAGCCAGCAACCTTACTAAGACAGTCTAAATAGCCCTACAATGCAGATAATGGCATTAGAATGGCAAAAGACTGTTTAGAATGTGTTTTTATTTCATAAGCGAATATCTTTTTACAAGTGCTAAATTTCAAGCCAGCAACCTTACTAAGACAGTCTAAATAGCCCTTCAATGCAGATAATGGCATTAGAATGGCAAAAGACTGTTTAGAATGTGTTTTTATTTCATAAGCGAATATCTTTTTACAAGTGCTAAATTTCAAGCCAGCAACCTTACTAAGACAGTCTAAATAGCCCTTCAATGCAGATAATGGCATTAGAATGGCAAAAGACTGTTTAGAATGTGTTTTTATTTCATAAGCGAATATCTTTTTACAAGTGCTAAATTTCAAGCCAGCAACCTTACTAAGACAGTCTAAATAGCCCTACAATGCAGATAATGGCATTAGAATGGCAAAAGACTGTTTAGAATGTGTTTTTATTTCATAAGCGAATATCTTTTTACAAGTGCTAAATTTCAAGCCAGCAACCTTACTAAGACAGTCTAAATAGCCCTTCAATGCAGATAATGGCATTAGAATGGCAAAAGACTGTTTAGAATGTGTTTTTATTTCATAAGCGAATATCTTTTTACAAGTGCTAAATTTCAAGCCAGCAACCTTACTAAGACAGTCTAAATAGCCCTACAATGCAGATAATGGCATTAGAATGGCAAAAGACTGTTTAGAATGTGTTTTTATTTCATAAGCGAATATCTTTTTACAAGTGCTAAATTTCAAGCCAGCAACCTTACTAAGACAGTCTAAATAGCCCTTCAATGCAGATAATGGCATTAGAATGGCAAAAGACTGTTTAGAATGTGTTTTTATTTCATAAGCGAATATCTTTTTACAAGTGCTAAATTTCAAGCCAGCAACCTTACTAAGACAGTCTAAATAGCCCTACAATGCAGATAATGGCATTAGAATGGCAAAAGACTGTTTAGAATGTGTTTTTATTTCATAAGCGAATATCTTTTTACAAGTGCTAAATTTCAAGCCAGCAACCTTACTAAGACAGTCTAAATAGCCCTTCAATGCAGATAATGGCATTAGAATGGCAAAAGACTGTTTAGAATGTGTTTTTATTTCATAAGCGAATATCTTTTTACAAGTGCTAAATTTCAAGCCAGCAACCTTACTAAGACAGTCTAAATAGCCCTTCAATGCAGATAATGGCATTAGAATGGCAAAAGACTGTTTAGAATGTGTTTTTATTTCATAAGCGAATATCTTTTTACAAGTGCTAAATTTCAAGCCAGCAACCTTACTATAGCCCTACAATGCAGATAATGGCATTAGAATGGCAAAAGACTGTTTAGAATGTGTTTTTATTTCATAAGCGAATATCTTTTTACAAGTGCTAAATTTCAAGCCTGCAACCTTACTATAGCCCTACAATGCAGATAATGGCATTAGAATGGCAAAAGACTGTTTAGAATGTGTTTTTATTTCATAAGCGAATATCTTTTTACAAGTGCTAAATTTCAAGCCAGCAACCTTACTAAGACAGTCTAAATAGCCCTTCAATGCAGATAATGGCATTAGAATGGCAAAAGACTGTTTAGAATGTGTTTTTATTTCATAAGCGAATATCTTTTTACAAGTGCTAAATTTCAAGCCAGCAACCTTACTAAGACAGTCTAAATAGCCCTTCAATGCAGATAATGGCATTAGAATGGCAAAAGACTGTTTAGAATGTGTTTTTATTTCATAAGCGAAT
This sequence comes from Notolepis coatsorum, assembly GCF_963971535.1. Classification (NCBI taxonomy): domain Eukaryota; kingdom Metazoa; phylum Chordata; class Actinopteri; order Aulopiformes; family Paralepididae; genus Notolepis; species Notolepis coatsorum. The sequence goes on from NW_028174261.1 coordinate 17,567, forward strand.
ATCTTTTTACAAGTGCTAAATTTCAAGCCTGCAACCTTACTATAGCCCTACAATGCAGATCAAATCAAATCAAATCAAATTTATTTATAGGGCCCGACAACACACGTTAATGTCCCCATGGGCCGTACAGGTCTTCTTTAAACAAGTCAAGAAGACAACATAACAATAAGTCAAGAACAGAACAAGAACACCATAGGGTCCAAACATTTTTTAGATGAATGCAAATAAATGAAAGAATGCAAGCACTCCCAGACATACCCCACGCGAAGGTAAGGAAAAACTCACTAAAACCTAACAATAGGGAAAAAAGCTCCACAGGCAATGTGGAGGAGAGAAACCTTAGAAGGGCCGTTCAAGGGGGGATCTCCCTTCTTAGATGTCGGTGATAGTAGTGTTGCAGACGGACAGTTGGTAAGCATGCACTCATGTGTGTGGTGAAACACAGATGAGTGCATGCAATAGCAACTGTACATTTTGAAAAATTAAAGATAGAGTTGATAGCGGATCTATTTGAAGCACAGGGGCGGCGCAAGAGGGTCACGTCCTCCCCGTCTTAGTCACGGGACATTCAACACTCCGGTCGTTGCTCAGGGACAGCCGGAGACAGGGGGAAGGGGGGGTGGCACAGAGAGGGTCGCGAACTCCCCGACATCATCGCGGGACATCCGGCACTCCGGTCACCACTACGAAACCTCCGAAGACAGGGGGGCACGCAGAGGGGGTCGCAATCTCCCGGCCTTCGTCACGGGACGTCCAACACTCCGGTCAACACTCCAGGACAGCAAGTCATAGGAAGACAGGGAGACGGGACAGGCGTTAGACAGCTCATGAGATTGTAGTAGGCGGACATAGCAATAGATACAAGTGGTAGGCATATATGTGAATGGAGTAGATATATGAAGTAAGCGTATTATGTGAATAGAATAGAAGTACTTAACCCAGCAATGGAACCGCGTTGACTGTTAATCTGTTAACAGTCTGTTAATCAGTTGACAGGACCACGGACAGACGGCGGTGAATAACTGATCCAATGCCTCGGAGGTGCATGTAGAGCAGTCACTACAAGCTTGGCCAAGACCCCGAGGCATCCATCACCTTGGTCAGCGCCAGGAGACGGGTACTCAGAGAGAAGGGGGAGGGAGAGGGGGGGGGGGGGAGAGGGGGGGGGGGGGGAAGAGTTAGAGAGTTCCCATGTTTGTGGTGCTGCAAAGGAGCAGACATGTAGTACCCTGTAGTGCCATGTAGTACCCCGTAGTGCCATGTAGTACCCTATAGTACCCCATAGTGCCATGTAGTACCCCGTAGTATCCTGTAGTACCCTGTAGTGCCATGTAGTACCCTGTGGTGCCATGTAGTACCCTGTAGTGCCATGTAGAGCTGTGTAAGCCATGTAGTACCCTGTAATGCCATGCAGTACCAAGTAGTACTCTGTGGTACCATGTAGTACCCTGTACCCTAACTAAACTACCCTATAGTAAACTACCCAGTGGTACCATGTAGTACCCTGTACCATAACTAAACTACACAGATTAATCTAAAGGTCAGTCCCCGACCAGGTGAGATCAAGGTAGGTTGAAGGAGAGAGAGAAAAGATGAGTCTTAAGCAGGGATTTAAAAGCTTCGACAGAGCAGGCGCCCCTGATGACGGCAGGTAATTTGTTCCACAGGTAGGGAGCGCGGTAGACAAAGGCTCTGTGGCCGGCGGATTTCTTTTTAACCCTAGGGGTCGATAGAAGCCCCGCATTTTGTGAGCGCAGAGCACGAGCGGGCGAGTATCGGGAGATGAGATCAGATAGATAGAGCGGTGCAAGCCCATTTAAAATTTTGTAGGTGAGGAGTAGCACTTTAAAGTCAGAGCGGGCTTGGATAGGAAGCCAATGTAGGGCGGACAAAACTGGTGTGATGTGATCAAATTTTCTAGTTCTAGTTAGTATCCGTGCAGCCGCATTTTGCACGAGTTGAAGATTTTTGATGCTTGAATTAGGTAAGCCTGAAAAAAGTGCATTACAGTAGTCCAGACGTGATGAGACAAAAGCATGAATCAGGGTTTCAGCATCAGCCAGAGTTAAAATGGGGCGTATTTTTGCGATATTACGAAGATGGAAGAATGCAATTTTGGTGACGTTTTTTATATGTGCATTAAATGAGAGGGAGGAATCAAAAATGACTCCGAGGTTTTTTATGGTGGAGCTCTGGGATACATGACAGGTATCAAAGTTGAGGGAGATGTCCTGAAACAGGCCTCTGTGGTTTGGGGGGCCAACAATTAACATCTCAGTTTAGATAATGGCATTAGAATGGCAAAAGACTGTTTAGAATGTGTTTTTATTTCATAAGCGAATATCTTTTTACAAGTGCTAAATTTCAAGCCAGCAACCTTACTAAGACAGTCTAAATAGCCCTACAATGCAGATAATGGCATTAGAATGGCAAAAGACTGTTTAGAATGTGTTTTTATTTCATAAGCGAATATCTTTTTACAAGTGCTAAATTTCAAGCCAGCAACCTTACTAAGACAGTCTAAATAGCCCTTCAATGCAGATAATGGCATTAGAATGGCAAAAGACTGTTTAGAATGTGTTTTTATTTCATAAGCGAATATCTTTTTACAAGTGCTAAATTTCAAGCCTGCAACCTTACTATAGCCCTACAATGCAGATAATGGCATTAGAATGGCAAAAGACTGTTTAGAATGTGTTTTTATTTCATAAGCGAATATCTTTTTACAAGTGCTAAATTTCAAGCCAGCAACCTTACTATAGCCCTACAATGCAGATAATGGCATTAGAATGGCAAAACACTGTTTAGAATGTGTTTTTATTTCATAAGCGAATATCTTTTTACAAGTGCTAAATTTCAAGCCAGCAACCTTACTAAGACAGTCTAAATAGCCCTACAATGCAGATAATGGCATTAGAATGGCAAAAGACTGTTTAGAATGTGTTTTTATTTCATAAGCGAATATCTTTTTACAAGTGCTAAATTTCAAGCCTGCAACCTTACTATAGCCCTACAATGCAGATAATGGCATTAGAATGGCAAAAGACTGTTTAGAATGTGTTTTTATTTCATAAGCGAATATCTTTTTACAAGTGCTAAATTTCAAGCCAGCAACCTTACTAAGACAGTCTAAATAGCCCTTCAATGCAGATAATGGCATTAGAATGGCAAAAGACTGTTTAGAATGTGTTTTTATTTCATAAGCGAATATCTTTTTACAAGTGCTAAATTTCAAGCCAGCAACCTTACTAAGACAGTCTAAATAGCCCTTCAATGCAGATAATGGCATTAGAATGGCAAAAGACTGTTTAGAATGTGTTTTTATTTCATAAGCGAATATCTTTTTACAAGTGCTAAATTTCAAGCCTGCAACCTTACTATAGCCCTACAATGCAGATAATGGCATTAGAATGGCAAAAGACTGTTTAGAATGTGTTTTTATTTCATAAGCGAATATCTTTTTACAAGTGCTAAATTTCAAGCCAGCAACCTTACTAAGACAGTCTAAATAGCCCTACAATGCAGATAATGGCATTAGAATGGCAAAAGACTGTTTAGAATGTGTTTTTATTTCATAAGCGAATATCTTTTTACAAGTGCTAAATTTCAAGCCTGCAACCTTACTATAGCCCTACAATGCAGATAATGGCATTAGAATGGCAAAACACTGTTTAGAATGTGTTTTTATTTCATAAGCGAATATCTTTTTACAAGTGCTAAATTTCAAGCCAGCAACCTTACTAAGACAGTCTAAATAGCCCTTCAACGCAGATAATGGCATTAGAATGGCAAAAGACTGTTTAGAATGTGTTTTTATTTCATAAGCGAATATCTTTTTACAAGTGCTAAATTTCAAGCCAGCAACCTTACTAAGACAGTCTAAATAGCCCTTCAATGCAGATAATGGCATTAGAATGGCAAAAGACTGTTTAGAATGTGTTTTTATTTCATAAGCGAATATCTTTTTACAAGTGCTAAATTTCAAGCCTGCAACCTTACTATAGCCCTTCAATGCAGATAATGGCATTAGAATGGCAAAAGACTGTTTAGAATGTGTTTTTATTTCATAAGCGAATATCTTTTTACAAGTGCTAAATTTCAAGCCAGCAACCTTACTAAGACAGTCTAAATAGCCCTTCAATGCAGATAATGGCATTAGAATGGCAAAAGACTGTTTAGAATGTGTTTTTATTTCATAAGCGAATATCTTTTTACAAGTGCTAAATTTCAAGCCAGCAACCTTACTAAGACAGTCTAAATAGCCCTACAATGCAGATAATGGCATTAGAATGGCAAAAGACTGTTTAGAATGTGTTTTTATTTCATAAGCGAATATCTTTTTACAAGTGCTAAATTTCAAGCCAGCAACCTTACTAAGACAGTCTAAATAGCCCTACAATGCAGATAATGGCATTAGAATGGCAAAAGACTGTTTAGAATGTGTTTTTATTTCATAAGCGAATATCTTTTTACAAGTGCTAAATTTCAAGCCAGCAACCTTACTAAGACAGTCTAAATAGCCCTACAATGCAGATAATGGCATTAGAATGGCAAAAGACTGTTTAGAATGTGTTTTTATTTCATAAGCGAATATCTTTTTACAAGTGCTAAATTTCAAGCCAGCAACCTTACTAAGACAGTCTAAATAGCCCTTCAATGCAGATAATGGCATTAGAATGGCAAAAGACTGTTTAGAATGTGTTTTTATTTCATAAGCGAATATCTTTTTACAAGTGCTAAATTTCAAGCCAGCAACCTTACTAAGACAGTCTAAATAGCCCTACAATGCAGATAATGGCATTAGAATGGCAAAAGACTGTTTAGAATGTGTTTTTATTTCATAAGCGAATATCTTTTTACAAGTGCTAAATTTCAAGCCAGCAACCTTACTATAGCCCTACAATGCAGATAATGGCATTAGAATGGCAAAAGACTGTTTAGAATGTGTTTTTATTTCATAAGCGAATATCTTTTTACAAGTGCTAAATTTCAAGCCTGCAATCTTACTATAGCCCTACAATGCAGATAATGGCATTAGAATGGCAAAAGACTGTTTAGAATGTGTTTTTATTTCATAAGCGAATATCTTTTTACAAGTGCTAAATTTCAAGCCAGCAACCTTACTAAGACAGTCTAAATAGCCCTACAATGCAGATAATGGCATTAGAATGGCAAAAGACTGTTTAGAATGTGTTTTTATTTCATAAGCGAATATCTTTTTACAAGTGCTAAATTTCAAGCCAGCAACCTTACTAAGACAGTCTAAATAGCCCTTCAATGCAGATAATGGCATTAGAATGGCAAAAGACTGTTTAGAATGTGTTTTTATTTCATAAGCGAATATCTTTTTACAAGTGCTAAATTTCAAGCCTGCAACCTTACTATAGCCCTTCAATGCAGATAATGGCATTAGAATGGCAAAAGACTGTTTAGAATGTGTTTTTATTTCATAAGCGAATATCTTTTTACAAGTGCTAAATTTCAAGCCAGCAACCTTACTAAGACAGTCTAAATAGCCCTACAATGCAGATAATGGCATTAGAATGGCAAAAGACTGTTTAGAATGTGTTTTTATTTCATAAGCGAATATCTTTTTACAAGTGCTAAATTTCAAGCCAGCAACCTTACTATAGCCCTACAATGCAGATAATGGCATTAGAATGGCAAAAGACTGTTTAGAATGTGTTTTTATTTCATAAGCGAATATCTTTTTACAAGTGCTAAATTTCAAGCCTGCAATCTTACTATAGCCCTACAATGCAGATAATGGCATTAGAATGGCAAAAGACTGTTTAGAATGTGTTTTTATTTCATAAGCGAATATCTTTTTACAAGTGCTAAATTTCAAGCCAGCAACCTTACTAAGACAGTCTAAATAGCCCTACAATGCAGATAATGGCATTAGAATGGCAAAAGACTGTTTAGAATGTGTTTTTATTTCATAAGCGAATATCTTTTTACAAGTGCTAAATTTCAAGCCAGCAACCTTACTAAGACAGTCTAAATAGCCCTTCAATGCAGATAATGGCATTAGAATGGCAAAAGACTGTTTAGAATGTGTTTTTATTTCATAAGCGAATATCTTTTTACAAGTGCTAAATTTCAAGCCTGCAACCTTACTATAGCCCTTCAATGCAGATAATGGCATTAGAATGGCAAAAGACTGTTTAGAATGTGTTTTTATTTCATAAGCGAATATCTTTTTACAAGTGCTAAATTTCAAGCCAGCAACCTTACTAAGACAGTCTAAATAGCCCTTCAATGCAGATAATGGCATTAGAATGGCAAAAGACTGTTTAGAATGTGTTTTTATTTCATAAGCGAATATCTTTTTACAAGTGCTAAATTTCAAGCCAGCAACCTTACTAAGACAGTCTAAATAGCCCTACAATGCAGATAATGGCATTAGAATGGCAAAAGACTGTTTAGAATGTGTTTTTATTTCATAAGCGAATATCTTTTTACAAGTGCTAAATTTCAAGCCAGCAACCTTACTAAGACAGTCTAAATAGCCCTACAATGCAGATAATGGCATTAGAATGGCAAAAGACTGTTTAGAATGTGTTTTTATTTCATAAGCGAATATCTTTTTACAAGTGCTAAATTTCAAGCCAGCAACCTTACTAAGACAGTCTAAATAGCCCTTCAATGCAGATAATGGCATTAGAATGGCAAAAGACTGTTTAGAATGTGTTTTTATTTCATAAGCGAATATCTTTTTACAAGTGCTAAATTTCAAGCCTGCAACCTTACTATAGCCCTACAATGCAGATAATGGCATTAGAATGGCAAAAGACTGTTTAGAATGTGTTTTTATTTCATAAGCGAATATCTTTTTACAAGTGCTAAATTTCAAGCCAGCAACCTTACTAAGACAGTCTAAATAGCCCTACAATGCAGATAATGGCATTAGAATGGCAAAAGACTGTTTAGAATGTGTTTTTATTTCATAAGCGAATATCTTTTTACAAGTGCTAAATTTCAAGCCTGCAACCTTACTATAGCCCTACAATGCAGATAATGGCATTAGAATGGCAAAACACTGTTTAGAATGTGTTTTTATTTCATAAGCGAATATCTTTTTACAAGTGCTAAATTTCAAGCCAGCAACCTTACTAAGACAGTCTAAATAGCCCTTCAACGCAGATAATGGCATTAGAATGGCAAAAGACTGTTTAGAATGTGTTTTTATTTCATAAGCGAATATCTTTTTACAAGTGCTAAATTTCAAGCCAGCAACCTTACTAAGACAGTCTAAATAGCCCTTCAATGCAGATAATGGCATTAGAATGGCAAAAGACTGTTTAGAATGTGTTTTTATTTCATAAGCGAATATCTTTTTACAAGTGCTAAATTTCAAGCCTGCAACCTTACTATAGCCCTTCAATGCAGATAATGGCATTAGAATGGCAAAAGACTGTTTAGAATGTGTTTTTATTTCATAAGCGAATATCTTTTTACAAGTGCTAAATTTCAAGCCAGCAACCTTACTAAGACAGTCTAAATAGCCCTTCAATGCAGATAATGGCATTAGAATGGCAAAAGACTGTTTAGAATGTGTTTTTATTTCATAAGCGAATATCTTTTTACAAGTGCTAAATTTCAAGCCAGCAACCTTACTAAGACAGTCTAAATAGCCCTACAATGCAGATAATGGCATTAGAATGGCAAAAGACTGTTTAGAATGTGTTTTTATTTCATAAGCGAATATCTTTTTACAAGTGCTAAATTTCAAGCCAGCAACCTTACTAAGACAGTCTAAATAGCCCTACAATGCAGATAATGGCATTAGAATGGCAAAAGACTGTTTAGAATGTGTTTTTATTTCATAAGCGAATATCTTTTTACAAGTGCTAAATTTCAAGCCAGCAACCTTACTAAGACAGTCTAAATAGCCCTACAATGCAGATAATGGCATTAGAATGGCAAAAGACTGTTTAGAATGTGTTTTTATTTCATAAGCGAATATCTTTTTACAAGTGCTAAATTTCAAGCCAGCAACCTTACTAAGACAGTCTAAATAGCCCTTCAATGCAGATAATGGCATTAGAATGGCAAAAGACTGTTTAGAATGTGTTTTTATTTCATAAGCGAATATCTTTTTACAAGTGCTAAATTTCAAGCCAGCAACCTTACTAAGACAGTCTAAATAGCCCTACAATGCAGATAATGGCATTAGAATGGCAAAAGACTGTTTAGAATGTGTTTTTATTTCATAAGCGAATATCTTTTTACAAGTGCTAAATTTCAAGCCAGCAACCTTACTATAGCCCTACAATGCAGATAATGGCATTAGAATGGCAAAAGACTGTTTAGAATGTGTTTTTATTTCATAAGCGAATATCTTTTTACAAGTGCTAAATTTCAAGCCTGCAATCTTACTATAGCCCTACAATGCAGATAATGGCATTAGAATGGCAAAAGACTGTTTAGAATGTGTTTTTATTTCATAAGCGAATATCTTTTTACAAGTGCTAAATTTCAAGCCAGCAACCTTACTAAGACAGTCTAAATAGCCCTACAATGCAGATAATGGCATTAGAATGGCAAAAGACTGTTTAGAATGTGTTTTTATTTCATAAGCGAATATCTTTTTACAAGTGCTAAATTTCAAGCCAGCAACCTTACTAAGACAGTCTAAATAGCCCTTCAATGCAGATAATGGCATTAGAATGGCAAAAGACTGTTTAGAATGTGTTTTTATTTCATAAGCGAATATCTTTTTACAAGTGCTAAATTTCAAGCCTGCAACCTTACTATAGCCCTTCAATGCAGATAATGGCATTAGAATGGCAAAAGACTGTTTAGAATGTGTT